>NC_142313.1:12526664-12829382 GCF_054855325.1 Carica papaya | reverse complement strand
TGTTCATGGACGATACAGCTCTTGTTCAGACACAATAAATATATGGGAACACATACGAGTAGAAAATAAGAAAGGAGCAAATATGCTTAAACACTTGCGCCCTTCAACTAGTACCGTAAGAGCTAATGGGTTTTGATGTTTCCTCAGTCTAACTATTGTTAGTTCATATTTTATCAATTCCTACTCATTCCTTCATCTCAATAATTTCGAACATAGTATCTACAATTTTCATATTTACTTCACAACCTGATTAACTTCGCTCTCATATTGAATCCTATTGTAATAGATTACCAGCTAAAACCCAAAACCTCAAATCCATCTGGAATTAAGATTAAACTTATAATATTATTCTCGTTCTAAAATTTATACTTTATTTATATTTCTATACATTCAATTCCTAATAATTATTAGTTTTAATTCTCCTATTTAAGTTATGTGTAGAATAAATAAATTATTTTGCAGAATTTTATTTGAATTTTTATACTTAGTTAAATTAGAAAATAATAAAAATTATATAAAAATAAAATTGACATTCTAGAGATCTCTAAGTGGAACTAAATAATACATGCCAAATTTTCATTAATTTCTTAAGAAATTTAGAAGGCTCTCTTTCAATTCTGTTTGAAATTTTATAGGATGTCATTTTTTAAGTAATTGGAATTTTCAAATAAATTCTGTACATAAAAAATTAATTGATTATTCTTGACAGAGCGGTAGTCTTCATATTAATATTAAATAATAAAAATTTGAGTTACCATCCCACCTTGAATTTTTTTTTTTTTTTTTTTTTTTTTTGCTGACAGAAATTCAACTCCCACCTTAAAGATTAGGAATTTAATTTTTTTCTTTAAATGAGTTTAAATGGAAATAATGTTATCTGAAATACAACAAATAATGTTTTAACTATATATGTTAACATTATTAAAATTAGAATTAGGAGTAGTAATTCACTGCTAAATGAACTAAAGCCAATCTTACATGAAATAGCATTTCCAACCAAATTAATCCAGCCAAATTGATTTCTCGCGTAATTGCATCAATAAAGCTGTGGTAGGTTCCTAGTAACTGATACATAGCATTCCATTTGAAAATAAAAACCATATGTTTGTGAAAAAGGGGAATAAATTCATTCTCATGGCAAGATCACCAGAAACATACGCGTTACGAGAAAGAAGAAAGAAATACGCATCTTATAAAACAAAAGCAGATTGCAAACCGTGGCTTGGTGAGAGTATTACTGTCCTCCACGAACGTAACAAATCCGTAAAAGCCTTTTGTGTTAAAATTCACGAAACTGAATGAGAAATCAATTGTAGGATTTTTAAAATAATAATCAAATAAGGAATGTACTCCAATCGTCGGCACATTTCCCTAAAAATTCACAAAATGGAAGTAACAGAGTTCGCCAGATCACTAGTTCCGCATAATCGTACAATAAGTAACACAAAAAGCTTCAGCTCGAGCAAGGAAACCGGTAATAACAGAACGATAATCGAGTTTGTTTTCCAGATTTATCGAATTTAGATAAAAAGGAAAAAGGAAATCGATCAATCGAACTGAAAGCTTTACCTTGATCTTGAAGCCTGACTTGCTTCTCACCTTAATCGGAATGGTGCTTCCAACTTCCTCCTCGACTTGAAGAAAATCGAGGTTACGCCGTGATTTCTGACAAAAGAAAAAAAGTTGGGGGAGTGGGAGTGTTTTACAGACGGACTGGCAAATGAATTTCCACGGTCGCGCGCTTTTAATATGGAAATCTCCGCCAAAACCATAAAGATGGTTTTAAAAATAAATTATTTTGCATAACTATATATATATATATTTTTTAGTTATAAATTCACATATTTTATAATTAAATTGTTGTATATTATTAACAATATAATAATTTTTAAATAAAATAAAAATAAAAATGCATATAAACTGTAAAAATCTAATTTGAATACACACTTATACGAGAAAATACCTATTTGAACCTCTTGATAATAATCATTTTATTTGCTTTTCTAAAAGAAACAAATGATTCGCGAAGCATTTCTAAAGAAAAGGGGCCCATTTACCCAACTGATGGGCAGTCTAAGTGATATATCTTGAAGCCCATAAAATATACAACATGCAATTATTTTGGAAAGAAATATTTAACATTTAAAACTGAATCATTAAATTTTTATAGATTAAAACAATTTGTTTGATTTAATGCCTAATTTAGTTACCGGTATTAATTTTGGGTTTATATTTTTATTATGTTTTGAGTTATCCCATTTTTATTTTAAAAATAAAAACTTGAAAATCTTTCTCAACAAAGAAATTTGAAGAGAATATATGATTTCATTGCTACAATCGCGTTTCACGTTCTGTACGTTAAAGGTTTAGAAAAGCATATCCGCTTCACTTTATTTTAAGAGGAGTTTATCAATTGTATGGTAGCATCGCACAAGTTAATGTACATTCCTTCACCAGGACGTGTTGGCTTAAAGCCATGGTACCGTGCCACATACATACAAATGCAGTTTACTGCAATGACATAAATTTACGTGTTCGATAATACAAAAGACAGCTTCCTTGTATTTTTGAAATTGTTATTATTTTTATTGTTTTACATGAAAAGCACGGCCCAAAAACTCAAATTTACTCTCTAAAAATATTAACCAATAATAAATACATGTTCTTCTAATATTATTTTCCTTTCCTTTTCTTTTTTTCTTGTTTTTTTTTTTTTTTTTGTTAAGAGATATACGTATATATCATGTATAAAACTACTCATCTCTTCTTTTTTCTATAAAAATTCGATCAACAGGTTTATTTTGATAGTCGGGTGTGTCCGTCGTATGTCAAAAGGTCATTGACCAAATACCAAGTAATATTCCTAAAAGTGGCATGCAGGAGGTTGAAATTGCAATTTAACTTCACATATGTTAATTAATTATCACCAGCTCAAGAGTTTCAAGTTTTGAAAATGGTAATCTAGATGACCCAGATTTTGTAGACGTACAGATATAGGCTGATATATGTTATGAATATATAGATAAGGATGAAAGATAGCATCCGCATGATAATTATGATAAGCATAGCTACCTGTACTAATCTCTTAATATTCAATCTCAATCAAGTCTTTCAATTTTTTTTTTTTTTACAACAAATACATTAACAAGCTATCTAATATATATATATATATACTACTATATAGTTTTATCATGGTTAGTTAACAATCATCTAATTAGCCAAGACAGTTCAGTAGTTCCATGTTGGACTTGATTCGAATGATGATTGAAAATTTTATTTAATTAAAAAATCAACTATACGAGTTAACAAAATAACTACTCAAATGATTAAACATATGATTAGTAGTTATTAATAATATTAAGAATAAAATATATTAGTTATTAGTAATATTCAAATTATTCATAAATTTTAGAAAATAAAAAATAAAAAGGAAGCAAAGAATTAAAACTCACAGTAGCAAATCTAACTCTCAAGGATATATTACCTACCTTATTCAAATTATAACTCTTTTTTATTTAACTAAACATCACTTCTTCACCAATTTAACGAAATTAATTTGATTAATCCACTGACAATTTAAAATAAATAAATAAATATATAAAACAATTATTTCCTTATATAAAGAAGTTAAAATTTAGTTATGATAAAATCAGATTTGTTTTGTGCCCCAAGTAAAGAAGAGAAAAAGCAGCATACCCCACAATGTGATAACATATATATATATACATACATACATACATACATACATACATATATGTGTGTGTGTGTGTGTGTGTGGCAACCCCTTGTGTCTTGACATTGTAATGAAACATCCGCGTCTTATGAATCAGTTGCTTAAAGAACACGTATGTAAGTTAGGCCACAGCTGCATGCACGTCCAACAATATTCAACTATCTACATAATGATTTATAACCATTTCTATCAGTTCAGAGTTTCGGCTTCAACAAGTAATTAAGCTTCGTGTTATTATCCTCTACTTCTTCCATGTTCTAATCCTAATCTAAAGCGATGATTTTAATTATTCTTATCCTTAATAACTATAACTATATATATATATATATATATATATATATATACATCCATATTAGTTGATGTTACAACTCATACTTATCCATTTCATTCAAAAAAAAAAAAAAAAAAAAAAAAAGGACCATGATACTTATCCATCACTCACTCTGCTGCTCTTGTATACTATACAAATTAAATTAATGATCACTTATAAGAGGATTTATTTTGATCATAAGTTTACACCCGAATGTAAATTGTTGAGGGTGATTATTTTAATAATAATAACATAAGATATAGAGCTTATAAGGTAGATATATATATTACGAAATTGAATTTAGCATTTAATTACCACTCTGCATATTATATTGTGTTGGTGGTATATTGTATCAAGTTGTAACACTTGTGTTGACTTGGGAGTTGAAACACACAAAAATGTGGAAAGAACAAGACTATTTTATCTCATAATAGACAATAAGTGACACCTAATTATCATATCAATTTCTTAAAAATAAAACTATAATGAGCAGCTGTATATAAATTAAAACCAACACATCAAATTTATGTGAAAAATCATTCAATATAAAGGAAAAAAAAAAATCATGTAGTCAATTATGTCAATTAAATGATACCATTTCAACAACGAAACAAGTACCAAATTATCTAATATAAAAAAGGACCAAATAAAAAAGAAAAATTAGAGTAATCTCATTAAAATGAACTAAAAACTACTTATGTCTTCAACAGACTATTTGAACAATTTAATTATCAAAACAAAAATCCAATGATAAAAAAACATACATATACTACAAGTCATCCAAAAAATTAATTCAATCTAACCTTAGATAGCTTCTAAATTGTCTCTATAAAATCAAGACTCAAAGATGTTTTAGAAAAGCTCTCCTTCCTCTTTTCTTACAATTCTTCATCTTTTTCTTTATAAAATGTTTTACAGCCTAGATGGAACCTCATATCGCCAAAGACAGGGTTGACAGAATCATCCATAAATTAGGCTTCAATTCCTCTCATAGAGTGGAAGCTCGAGGCTTATTCGGGGGCATTTGGTTGCTTTGGAACGACCTCATCTAAATAAAAATCCTAGTGAATAACTGTCAATTTATCCACACCAAAATACATTAGAATGAGCAGGAGACAGGTGTTATGTTCAAGGTTATTTATGGGAGCACCTTAACCAACTGAGCCTAAGCGTCAAAAGACCTTGGTTACTGGCAGGAGACTTTAACACAATCTTAAATAATTCGAATAGGAGGGGTGGTGCTACTGGGGGGTAATAAAGGTTGCTTTTACTTTAACCAGTTTATTACCTATAATTCCCTTCTCTAGGTAGATTATGTTGTTCTGAACTTCACTTAGAGGAGAGGCATCCTCCTCCAACACCTAAACAGGACCATTGCCAACGCGTTCTAATACAATGTCTTTCCTGAGACACTAGTACAACACCTCTCTAAGCTCTAGTCTGATCATAAATCTCTACTTATCAAAACTAGAATCAGCCAATCACACTGTAGGAAGCCCCAACCGTTTCATTTCCTTGCAGCTGGGATCACCCATCCGGACTTCCCAAACCTGGTCAAACATAGTTAGAATGGCTTTGTCTCTTTCTAGGCCACCATGGAGAACTTCTTAAGATAGGCTAAAGAGTGGAACACCATTATCTTTGGCCATATTTTTAGAAAGAAGATAACTCTGATGGCTAGAATTTCGAGCATTCAAAACGCTCTAGAACATTCTCACTCTGATAATCTTCTTTGGTTGAAGGAAGTCATCCATGAAGAACTGAAGGATGTTTTACTACAAGAAAGATTGTATTGTAAGCAAAAATCAAAATGTGAGTTTAATTATTTCCTATGGTGACAAGAATACAACGTATTTCTATGGCTACACCATGGCTCGTCACAGACAAGACAAGATTGTTATGCTCGAAGATAGCACTGACAACTTGGTCACTAATGAGTGGTACCTTAAGCACATACCTGTTGGTTTTTTAAAAGACCTCTACTCTGAAGACCAGCAGAGGGGCCAGGGGTTTACGATAAGGGGTAGGTTTTCGGTTCTTACCTCGAATATACTCAACATGTTAAATGTCCCTATCACTAGAGAAGATATATGTATTGTGTTTTCCGACATGAAAACCCCCAAAACTCCGAGGGCAGACGTCCTTCACACGTCTTTCTTTCAACATCATGGGAACATCGTAGGGGACTTGACTTGTGAGATGGTGATGAAAATGTTCCAAGGGGAGAGATAGAGAAAGGCCTCAATTGAACCGTAATCACCTTGATTCCCAAACTGGCTAAACCCACGAACATCAAAGAATTTCGGCCAATTAGCCTTCTTAATATCTTGTACAAAATCATCACCAAAATCATTACCAACAAGCTTAAGGGAATTATACCAGTTTTAATCAGCAATACCCAAATGAGTTTTATAGAGGGGCAGAGTATTTTTTACAATATCGTTATTGCACAAGAGGTCATTCACTTTATGAGACAGAATAAAGGTAAAAATGGTTGGATAACTATCATCAGATCTTGCTCTATGCAACTCTTTTGGAATGGGAATATCACTAAAGAGTTCACCCCCTCCAAAGACATTAGCCAGGGGAACCCTCTCTCACCATATATTTTTGTGTTGCGCATGGAGTGTCTCTCCTAATACACTGAGCTATTGGTCAACCAAAATAACTGGTAGCTTATATCTCTAGGTAAGAAATGACCTAAATTATCACACATGTTCTTCGCTGATGACTTAATCCTCTCTAGCAAGGTTTTTACTAGCCAAGTGCAGTTTATCAAGTTGGTGCTGGAGGATTTCTGTGGTGCCTCGGGACATAAAATCAACAAGACCAAGACCTGTATCTTCTTTTCTTATAATGTGCCCATTAGTGAGACCTGTAGAATTAATACAGATTTTAACTTTTAAACCTCTAATAATCTTGGCAATTACTTGGATGTCCCTTTATTTTATGGTAGAGTTAGTACTAAAACCTACATATACATTATAGAGAATGTGCAGAATAAGCTCTCTGGTTGAAAAACTAGTCTCGTATCTATGGCTAGCTGTCTAACACTGATTAAATCGGTTCTTATGACTATTCTTACCTATGCTTTGCAGACTACTGCTCTATGCAGCTCTCTCTACGATCAAATTGACCGGATGGTGCGTGATTTTATCTGGAGCTCTTCAAACGACTTGAAGAAGCCAAGCTTTGTCAATTGAAATAAAATATATCAGCCTACCTCGCATGAGGAAGGGGGGGAGTGGCCGGGGCTGCTGACCAGGCCGCTAACATGGCTGCTGACGTGGAGCTGACGTGGCACAACTTTTTTAAATTACGTTTTGACCCCCAGTTTTCGATTTTCTTTTCAAAAATACCCCCAGAATCTAAATTTTCACCCATTTTTCCCAAAATCAATTTCAATTAAATACAAATAATATTTTTACCTAATTTTATCATTATTATTATTTTTATTTTTATTAAATTAAATTAAATTAAATTAAATTAAATAAATCAATTAAAATTTCAATAATTACAAAATAAACTAAATAAAATAAATTAAAAATTAATAATAATAATAATAATAATAATAATAATAAAATTAATGGGTGTTACACTAACTCTTGTCAATATGTAAAATTTTTTAAATGTATAAAATAAAATAGATAACATATTCTTTTAAATAATATATACATACATTCATAAATTAAATAATACATTTTCACTAATTATAACACAATGGATGCAACACTAATTATAATACAATAGATGTAACACTAATTGTATACAAATAATAACATATTAACTTTACATATAACTATATCATTATATAGTATTTTTGAGATATTTCAATTACTTAGTCTATTTATTCTGTATAGTTTATAGATATTGAGAGATATGTATTATGCCCTTCTTCATGAATCTTATAGCTGTTGGACACAATTTAATTAATAAAATATAAAAAGAATATTTTGCTGAGCGTACGTCAATTTTACATTAATACAACAAAAATTAATATATAGATTGAATTGTGTGTGTGTGTGTGTGTGTGTGTGTGTGTATATATATACCTATAATTAACGTGAGACTTCTATTTGTAGTTGTGAAACCTTGGAGCCATTGGACCAAGTGTGTTTATGGATCTTAATTGTTGAAATTATTTCAAGTGGTTCAACTACAAGTATATTGTGTACCAAATAAAAATTAATTAATTTTTTAATCTTTCTTATCATTTCATATTTAAATAAATTAGGTAACACATTTGTAATTAATTAAGTATAACTAAGGATTAAACTTAAAACCAAACTCTTACTCTTTTTTTTTTTTGTCTCTTTAATAAACAGAAAGTAATATATGAACTAGACATAAAATTATGAAGTACCTGAAGAAGAAGATTAATTGTATGGCTTGCTTCTATGTTCCAATAAATTGTCTTTTCAGTCCATATGCACCATGTGACGAGATATAACATATATACTCATATCATGGTATATATATATATATATATATATGTATATACATTACCGTCTCCAAATTAATCACCTATTTATGCATTAATATGTATTAATGGCTTCCTTTTCTAGGTCAAGTATATACACCAAACAGACGTGGATGATTAGCTTACAAATTAAGAATAACTTAAAGATAATTTTCCATTAATTACCCAGTCAAATGTGGTAATGAGCATGCAATAAATACAAAGCCCCTATGTTGTTTGACTCAAAAGGCCATGAAAATTGAATCTTTAACACAAAGTTTTTCACGAGTAGTTGTAAGACTACAAGGATTGGTTTAATTCATTTTATTTTTCTAAGAAAAGTAGAGGACAAATATTTAAAATCAACTAATCATATTATAAAGATTACGGTTTTAATTTATTTATATTTTTAAAATAATAAATATTATATAAGAATTTTTTTAATTTTATATTCTTTTTTTTATGAAAAAAAATTATAAATTTAAATCAAACTATATTTTTCAATACGTTCTCGTCATAAAATTATATTTTATGATAAGTATATATATATCACACAATTAGTAAAGTGCTTTTACTTAAAAATATAATTCTTAAATTATGTTGGAAAATTTATAATTTAGAAAATTCATTTTCAAACTTATTCAATAGAGGCCAAGGCCCATAAATGTAAATTATATATTAAGAGATGAAAAAATATTCAGCTTATTTAAAGTTTCTTAATGTAGATCAATGAATTATTCCAATTTTATATGATATTCCATATGAACTCAATGTTAGTTATTTTATCTATAATTTTACTTATTTTTTCACATTAAATTGTAAAATTATAAATTAATTTCACTTTTAACTTGAAATTATTTCAAATATAATCCTAATTTAACTTTTTCAAAAATAAATTTATGACCTCCTTTTTAAAATCAGTAGATATCGCCAAACACTGAAAAGAAAAGGTGTGTGTATATATAAATCCATAAGAGCAAGCAGCCACAAGCCACACCCACCAACACTCTTTATTTGGTATGTTTTTTGCTTAATAACATTACCTCCATTTTTCTTCTTCTTCATCTTTATCTCCTGAAATATATATATATATATATATGTATATATATATCACCAAGAGAAAGAAAAAAGAAGAAAAAGAGAACTAGCTAAACTTTAGTGCATGTTGTTGTTTCCAGAGGTAGATAAGAAGAAACATACACAACTGGCGATGTGGAAGATGAAGGCTGTTTTGTTTAAAAAGGTGATGATGATGATTTTGTTGTTGGTTCATGGAAGGTGCGAAGGTAGTAGTAATAGTTTTGTGAAAACCCAAGGCGTGCATTTTGTGATGAATGGAAAGACTGTTTACTTGAATGGATTTAATGCTTATTGGATGATGAATTCTGCAAGTGATCCTTCTTCAAGGTCCAATGTCACTGCAGCTCTGCAACAAGCCAGACAAGCAGGCATGAACATTGCAAGAACTTGGGCCTTCAACGATGGCGATTGGAACCCTCTTCAATCTTCTCCTGGACATTACAATGAACAAGTCTTTCAGGTAAGTTTTGTTTCAGCAATTTATTTAACATTTTAACTTGATTTCATTTACATCACTTGCTTAAACATTATATACATACACATATATATGTACTATTCATTGTAAACATATTTTTGAATTTTGAAATGAATCTGGATCAGGGACTGGATTTTGTTGTAGCAGAAGCTGGGAAGTACAAGGTTTATCTGATATTAAGCTTGGTGAATAACTTCGATGATTTTGGAGGAAGAAAAAGATACGTACAGTGGGCAAATGGTAGCGACCCAGATGAGTTTTATACCAATAATCGTGTTAAAGAATTCTACAAAAACCATGTTCAGGTCCAGTAACCCCTGTACGATCTATATAATATATATATATATATACATATTATGAAGACTGATTAGCACTTGTTTCAATCTAAAACGTTGATGGTGAACAGGCAGTGCTGACGAGAAAGAATACGATTACCGGGGTGACATACAAAGACGATCCTACTATTTTTGCATGGGAACTCATGAATGAACCTCGCTGCAACGATCCCTCCGGATCCAAAATTCAGGTCTTCTTTCTCTATATATTTAACATTCATTTTGTACTTAATTATCTTTAATTTACATTTATTTCATGATTTTATTTCGAGACGAAAAATTAAATAAAAATTAATTACAGATATTAACGCATACATATACATCGACATGGTTTCCCTTAATTAGTGCAGGTAATTAAGATGATATTAGAAGGGTCCATTGTAATTTACATAATCCAAAGGAAGGTGTCAATTTCTATCAATTATGAATATTGTATGTATGAGTGTATATAACTCAAGATTAAATAAAATTGTCACATCTGATGTGTGTGTGTGTGTGTATATATATACCTTTCACTACCACCAAAAAACTATATAAATATATATTATTGGAAATTAAGGAAAAGAATGGATGAATTAGATTAACTAGCTTATAGACTCTCAGAGAAGACGGAGGAGGAATAAAGTAAAAGGCAATGCAGGATATGGAATAAAAACAAGAAAACACGAAGGAAAAATCCAAAATTACATTTATGGCATTTAATCTAAGCACAGCCTTACATGTCCTTTTTTTTTCATTACTACTTACTCTGGAATATTCTTCAAGCTGGACTCTGAAACTGACTCTCTCTTTAATCTAACTTTTTTATCATTTATATTTCTCATGATTGTGACTCAATGCACTTGTTTCTCTTAATCTGTTACTGAATCTTTCTGGGTTCAGTTGATTTTTGATTTATATATATTTCTAAAAAGTAAAATGTTAATTTTGTATAATGTATTGACAGGAGTGGGTTAAAGAAATGGCAGCACATGTTAAGTCCATTGACAACGATCATCTATTGGAAATAGGGCTTGAAGGATTCTATGGGGAATCTGTGCCGCAGAGGAAGCAATCCAACCCTAATACTGCCATAACTGGAACTGATTTCATTTCCAATAACCAAATTCCTCAAATCGATTTTGCCACTCTTCATATTTACCCTGAACAATGGTATATATACCCTTCTACATGCAATGTAAAATTCTATATAAACTCAATTCTCAATAATTTATTCAAAATTTTTATCATATGCAAGTGAAAATGAGCAGTAAAAACATAAGGCTCATTATAGATCGATTGTGTATCAGGCTACCATGGGAAAAAGCAAGTGAAAGCGAGCAGAATGCTTTCGTGGACAACTGGATCAAAGTCCATACTCAAGATTGCAATTCAGTGATCAGAAAACCAGTGGTTATAGGGGAATTTGGTAGGTCTTCAAAGCTATCTGGGTTCACCTTGGAGAAGAGGAACATGTATTTCGAGAAGGTTTACACTGCAGTCTATAACAGTGCCAGCACTGGAGGCTCATGTGCTGGTGCTATTTTTTGGCAGCTAATGACAAGAGGAACAGAGAATCAGGGAGATGGGTATCAAGTTGTTTTGGAAGAGAGCTCTTCAACTGCCAATATCATTACTCAACAATCTATCAATCTCTCTCATCTCTACTAGGGTTTGATAATACATAAAACATAACATACATACTGTAGCAACAAAAACCAAACATATGTTATGTCATTGTTCTTTTAGTACTCTTGATCTTGAGATCTAAAAATGTTGTCTTCTGTCTTTGTATTTATCAATGTTTGAAACAGCTAATCAATATATATACAGTACCAATCATTGGAACTCCCTCCAGGGAAAAGGCTGATCTGGCTTGCACACAGCTACTCGAATATTTATTCATATATTTCTCCCATAATGTTTTAACGAAAACACAATCTTAACTTAAATTTTTCGCGCATGGGCATCAATTGAATGATCCTTGTAGCCTGCTCCTTCTAAATCATCCCTAAATTATTGTCCCATCTCTTATCATAGAATTTTTTGTGATTACAGTAATTCCAGATCGAATATAGAATCCTTCAGATGGTCTGTCTGCCTCTTCCACATTCTGCAGTTTAACAAAAAGAAAAGTAGCAAATTTCTTTCCCTGATCTACTTAAGCATATGTGGAGTAAGTGAGAGGGGAGTAAATAAAAATTGGAGTTTTCCATTTTCTGGCAGGTACTATGGGTTAAATAACTTACATCCTTGTTATAAATGATCACATTCTTTCCAATTCTGGCATTCATGTCAATTATACAATTCCTGCAGGATATAGGTATATATCATATCTACTCGCTTGAAATACACCAAATCTAGCACATTGTGACGTGAAACAAGATAAGAAGGAAATAAATAGTTGTGATGACAGGAGATCAAAAGAGTTCAAAGTGATTTCACATCAGCATGCTGTGAAAGAACAAGTTTCCCATTGCCAAATGAATACAAACAGAATATTGAACGTATTTCTCCAACAAGATTCAGATCCTTGCAATTGTTATATTATCTTGAAATGCTCTAAACCATAAAAAAGTAGAGTAAACTCACATTATTTTGGTATATCTTCCAACACCTATTGGAACTTTTCCCTCTGTCAAATGGGTTGCTAGCTCTTCCTGAGTTTCATAGTCGTCAGCACCCATCATCAGAGTATCCTGTAGAGTGTTATTGGAAACTATAATACCAAATAATGGAGCAGTAAAAAGTAGCTAACTAATTGTTGTGGAACCTATCGATATAGATATACTAAATGCATAGGCAAATTCAGTTCTCAAACTTATTAACTGGTCACCTGCTATAGCTTGCCTCCTGATTAAGGACAGTAAGAACTTCCTATTGGAGGTCAGTAGCTGACTTTTTCTTTTTTTCTTTTGTGTTTTGCTAGTAGGAGGACCACATGTAATAGAGTATATAGATTAAAGTTTTGGATAAGTGGTCAACAAAATCAATTATTTTATTTTGTATTAGAGTTGGAGTTCAAGAATTCGTATCTTGATTACCCCATTAAAAATGGTTTCTACTGGTCACTTGTGTTAGTAAGCCATCTGACTTAGTTCTTTCACACTCAATTTTCCTTTTCCTTTTGAGAAAAGTCACCTTACTTATATATCTCCTATTTGCTATTTCTCCTTTACTGTTGACCAATCTGCATAATCTCCCAAATTATATCTTAATTAAAAACGTGGCCTTGAAACACTTAACTTCATTTCTTTAGAGGTTACATGATATTCTGAGTTACTATACACATTTCATACTTAGCTTGACATGAAGTTACGCTTGCTTATTTTAGAAAAAGAAAATGAAGTATGATGAAGAAGAACAGTAACCTTCAGCACCACGCCCTGCTCCAGCCTTGAGCGAATACCCACAATAGAATGTTCAACAGTGCACTCCCTCAGAAAGCACCCATGGGAAATTATTGAATCCCTTATCTACAATAGACAGGAGCCTCAAGTGATTTATAAATGCACTAAAATAATCATAAAAAATAATCAATCTTTAAAACCATACCTGGCATCTCTCTATTTTGGTTGGTGGTAGAAATCGGGGAGATGTAAAAATTGGCTTTAGTGGATCATATAAATGGAGTTTTGGAGGCTTCAAAAAAAGAGCAAATTTAAAGGCATTACCCCTTCTGACAAGGGATTCATCACAGTGAGATAAATTTTAAAGAAAGATACCTGCTCTGTGAGAGCCAAATTTGCATCAAAGAAAGATTTTATGGTTCCAATATCCTCCCAGTAGCCATTGAATAGATAAGCCTATTATGAAAAGAGTAATTTCTGATTCTTAGAAATTTTAGTAGAATATTCGTTGAAACCCACAAAAGGATAGAGTATAATCAGCTCAAATTTATCTTTTCTGCTTTCTGGAGCAATAATCAGCTCAAATAGAATTCTTAAGTCTTAGAAGATAACATTGATTAAACAAGTACTGTTTTCAGCCCTAATTGCACCCAGGTGAGCTGAGTGTCTACCCGAACATTGTAATCTTTTGCTGCCAGTGGTAGGACTTCTGATCCAAAATCGTTGGCTGCTGGATAATGCCACCTGAAGGGAAGAAAAACCATAGATAAAAAGAAAAGCAATAGTCCAGGCAATAAACGGCAATGAATTGTACTTTGAGGCCATTCAAAACATTTCATATATCAATAATTCCATAAAAAAGTAATCAAAGACTAAATGGACTGAAGTGAACTGTGAAAATATTACAGATGACGGTAGAATCTAGTGTTACACTTGCAACAAGAAAAAAAAGACCAACAAAAATGGGAAATTTCCTTGCAAAATCGATATATTACCTGAGAATTTTTTGTAGAACCTCTGTCTTGAATAAATATATACCCATAGAAGCTATATATGGGAATTTTAATGCATCTTGATCAGATAATCCTAGAACAGTTGTATCTACAAACTGTGAAAGTCAACATTTTCAGTCAGACAACTGTTTGATTTCATAACACCATTTCAATGAACTAAATAAGCATAGGAAAAAGAGAGTGACAACCATGGATCTCAAACATTCACCCTTTGGTTTTTCTTGAAACTCTATTATCCTTCCTCTTTCATCAATCTTCACCAATCCGTAATCAGAGGCACGACTGCCGGAAAGAAGAAATCAGAAAGAGACATGATTCAACAAAGTTTGATGCAAGATCTTTTCTACATAAGATCACAATCTAGAAAAGGCATGCTAACAAGATGCTGGAATTACAGATCAGATAAATTGTACTAAAAGTATTTTGCACCAGTTATCCACAGGGAGACAACACACAGATACATCAGCACCCGAATCAATGTGCTTCTGCATATAGAGATGTATCCTTTCAGTAAACTACATAATCAGTGGAACTACTAGACTAAAGAAATAACTAAAAGTCAGAAGCTATACCCAACCTGCAAAAAATCCATGTAATCCATTTGATAGAGATGATCGCCAGATAGTATCAAAATGTTTTCTATGTGTCTATGCTTAGCATCCTAGACAGGTCACCAGAAAAATGTCACTATCATTGTATTACATATACTCTTATCTTGGTACCATCCCAAATCAGAATGTGAAGTCTAATTCTAGATGACCATCCCAAATCAGAATGTGAAGTCTAATTCTAGATGACAATCCAAAAGACAGAATAACTCTGAGAACTTTCACATACCTCAAACAACCAAATGAACTGCCTAACAGCATCTGCTGTACCCTGAAACCACTTCTTTCCCCATTCTCCGGGTGTTTGAGTAGCTGCTAGTACCTATTATGACAAAAGGAGTTATGGAGCATTTTCTTAATTTATGTTGGCAACTAAAATAGCTTTTGAGATGTCATAAAAATGTTGCAAACACTGGTTTACAAGTAAAATAAATGGAATCGTCAAATCCTAATTTTGTGTTTCTATACCACTAGCCATCATCATCATTCATCAGCTTACCTCGATAAACCCATTGCCAAAGTGTACACCATTTCCTAAATTATACGTTCGAACAATGTGTTGGTTGAGAGATCGAGAATTAAACTGAGTGAGAATGAAAATTTTGTTGATTCCACTATTTATGCAATTACTCATAGGCACGTCTATCAGTCTATAGCATCCCCCAATTGGCACCTGCATACCATGTACAGCATCAAGAATTTTAAATGCTTCAGTCAATGTGCTTCAAATCAATTTTGATGTGCAGTCATCAAGCAGCTTTAAGCTAGATTACAGCTGGTTTAGCCCTTCTTTGAGTAAGAGGGAAAAGTCGTGTTCCAGCTCCACCACCCAATATGATAGAAGCAACAGTCTTTGGGTCTGCTACTGATGTTGCAAATCTTTCTTCCTGGAAGATCTGCAGTGCAGTATCACACTTCTCATATTGGAGCACTTTATACAAAACATTGAGGATGCACTGGCAAAAAATAGAAATTAAGACTCTATATGAAAGAAGGAAACTGGCCCTCAGGAACCACATGGTATTGTTTCCGCAAGTAAAATGCTATGCAAATGCATATAATATTGTCCAACAGGCAGATAAACAAGTGAAAGTTACCATGAAATCTTTAGCAACATCAGGGAGAACAGAAGTAGTCAAGAACCTTTTGGTTTTGGGACATCTCTTCCTGAGGATCTTGAACTTCCCTACATGGACATCACATATTGTACTGTCTAAAAAGCCAGTTCCCTCTGTATTTACAAACAATGGAGATGACAATAATCTGTTATGGCAAGACAATGGCAGCTTTGGGGACTGACAACAGCTAGAACCAAGAATTTCCATGTGACTTGAGTACCAAAATCAAAATAGTAAGAAGAATGAATGTTCAACAATTCTTTTGTTCAGGAATAGAATATGGAGATCAAGCCTTCTCCTCTGCTCTCATCAGCTTGATGCTCAACAATCCTTTTGTTCAGGAATAGAATATGGAGATCAAGCCTTCTCCTCTGCTCTCATCAGCTTGACTATCATACAACATGAAAGCCAAAAGGAAGCATCTCAAGATGAGATAATCCATTAAATAAATTCAAAACTCGTCTATCTTGGAACTGGGATTTGAAATGCAACTCCAAGTCTTTTCTGAGAGAAGGATAAGGAAAATACAATGTGACATTATTAGAAACTGTAGATGTATATGTAGAAACCAAAATGTGGGAAGAAAATTTTATTAGCTTACTCAATCTGAAACATGAACCATGGTAGAAATCCAAAGGCATTAACAATATCCTATTAAAGAACTATTAAGAAAAAGTAAGAGATTATGCAATGAGATTTGGAGATGGGGACAACCAATTGGGTTTTCAGGAGACAAGAAGAATTTTATCAGACAAAAATAAAACAAAATTAAACTAGGATTGTCTTAGTTTTATAAGTTGGAAAAGCAACAATCATTAAGTTGCCTCAAGATGCAGCAAGGAATGGCTACATCAACAACATTATTCACCTTTTTCATCTACAAAAATATCATTTCACTACTTTCTCTCTCTCTCTCTCTCTCTCTCTCTCATGAAACTCAGTTAAGTCATTCAGATTCTCGTACAACTTAAACTTAGTAGAAAAGCCACTACCAGATCAGAACACCAAAAACGCCATCACCATTTCCTGTAAAATATACCAAACCATGTCAATGAGCATTAGAGCCCGTAAGGCCTTATATCAGTTAATTAAACATGCTAATAATCACTTTTAGTAAAAACCCAGTAAAGGGAAAATAATAAAACTCAAAAAATCCATATTAATACTACCAAAATTTACTTAATTACAACGTGATGCAATATTGTCAAGACCAAATTTGATTTACATGAATTAATTTTCAATTATGCATTTTAACACAAGGGATGATTTACTCAATTTCAAAATTGTGATTTTATAACATTTCAATTTACTAAAATTTTTAACTTGATTAAAAGCTTCATTTCTCCTTCTTTTTTTTAAAAAAAAAATGCTTAATTACATTTATTAATTCTACCAAAACCAAAACCAAAACCAATTTAATAATCACCAAAACCAATTTAAATTATCTGTTCTTGCATTTTTCCAAATCAGTTTACAAAATCCAATATATTGGTAAAATTTAAATAGTTCTTAACAAAGATATATATATATATATATATATGAAAGACATTCCACATTCTCCAAAGTCCATGCTCTCCTTTCTCTGTTTTCTCCTCAAAAAGCTGTGTCCCTTCTTTCTTGGGTTCGGCTTCATTAATAACTGAAACCACTCACCAACTCCAACCCAAATCGACGCTCCTCCTGCTTCCTCTTTTCTTTTTCCCCAGGCTGGCATTGAGTCACCATCTTCATCATCGCAGCTGAGCTTTCTGTCTTGGCTTGCTCTCCGAGTTTCCTTTTTCAGCTTCGTGTTTGACATCCTCATCGTCGTCCACCAATCGTCATAATCAGTTGCCGTAATCGTCTCCTGCCTCACCTGCTCCTTGCCACCTGCAAAAGAAGAAGAAGAAAACTTTTCACTCCATTCCCTCCCTCACTCTCCGGACGAAGAGGAAGCGAGAAGCTTTTTAAGTCTCCCACGCAACGGTGACGTTTCATGGAAAACTTTAATGACTTCCGTAAGACGTTACCGTTTTGGGGGAAGGGAAAATGGTCATATGATATATTCTTATTTTAATAATATATATACGTATGGGGTAATTTTCATCTTCCTTTTATATATATAGTAAATAATAGATTTTAAATAGTTTTTTAATATAAAAATAGAATTAATTCCTAATTGACTATAAATTACATAATAAATAATTTTTAAATATAAAAGTATATTTAATATGATAATTACAAAAAATTAACCAATTATATAATTTAATTCTAATTTAGTAGAAAATTTTTATTTTACTGTAATTGCTACCAATACATCCTAATTTAAATTATCAAATATATATGATAGATAAAATAGAATTAAAATATTACTTTTTTTTTTTTTTGGATTTTTGAATATAGAAATAGAATTTGTCTTTAGTTGTTGATTATAAATATATAAAATTAATAAATAAATAGAATTAGTCTTGAATTTGACTTAATCCAAACCTTTAAATTCCTTTTGGCACAAGAGATTAAAATTAATAATTATGAAGTAGAATGATAATATACTAACTTTAATATTAACATTAGATTAAATAGTCAAATTTTAAAATGCACCTTAAATGTGTAATGATTTATAAAATATGTGTTTGTTTAATTTTAAAATGTGAGAATTTTTGTATACTGGGGAGAAAAATATAATTTACCTTTATTCAAATTGTCAATTAGCAACCTACTCAAATCATTAGTTTCACTAAAGAACATAAATCTATTAAAGCTACTTTTAAACACACCTTGGACTAAGGTTAAAGTGGATTGCAGAATACAAAAAGTGGGGGAAAAGAAAAGATAAAAAATGAAGGATTACATTAATTATTGTGCAAACAATCAAGCAATTGAGAAGATATTTTGAGCTCCCTCCAATTCTACGTCCGAATAGAATACCTAATTGTGAAAATTGTAATTAATATTTAATGCTAAATAACTATTATGAGGATATTTATTAGTGATTAATTTCACTAATTAAATACATTTATGTATATTTTGTAATTAATTATGTTGCAGTTAAATTGTTTTATTTTTTTTCTTTTTTGATACGCTCTTGTACTATAAATATTTAATAATAAAATTTATAGTATCAGAACTGACCCAACTCTCAATATTAGAAACCGTCAATAAATGGTTAATTCTCTTTGAAGAATAAGGTGTGTACTCAATCATGAATTTGAACACGTCAAAAAGCTATTCGCTCTAACTCATTATAACGAAATTCAATGGAAAAAACTTTTGATAATGGCAAAAATCGATTAACTCACTATAGAGAAGTTCAATGGAAAAACTTTTGATAATGGCAACAACATGTTAAGCTCTTTTCTAATTTTCAAATATCAAGTTAATCCTCCCCTACGCATATTTTCATGGGATCATGCTCATAGAGGTAATTTAAGGCATGGAGCATTATTTTTAGAAGAAAAAGTTCTAGGACAATTGATCCTGGTGTTTCTTAACCATGTCCTGCAAATTTGAACGTTAAAAATATAGATAATTCACTTTCTTCAGTCGTTTGAAAAGAGAATATTCGAATCTCATACTCTCTGATCTGAGAATTCATTTTTTATGTCTCAAAATTATTGTGCAATTTATTATTTGTCACTTAGTTGGCAAAAGACTAAAGTTTTGTTGTATTCATTCTACCTTATTATATTTTACAAGACATATCGTTAGGGAAGTTGATCGACAATGTTAAGGAATATAAATAACTCTATTATTTTGAAGAAATTGAAGCGAGTAACCAAAGTAAATTTTTAACTTCTAGTTATGCTTCTATTTATAGGAAAAATTAAATTATGTTATGGCATTATAGAATGATCATGTAAATTTTCAGTCTTTTAAATGTAGTTTTTTCGTTTTTTTTTTCAATGAAGAGAATTTTGAATTTCAATATGAAGGGTGTGAACTTGTAAAACACCATCGAGCACCATATCTAGAATCAGAATACGAACAATCCAAACCTTTTTTCATGATTCATAGTGATCTGCAAATACCTTCTTGTACTCCTGATCAAACACATAATAAAATGGTTTATTTTTTTCTTAGATGATCGCACTCAAGTATATTAGGTGTACTTGCTAAAAAAAAAACAAATGTTCATTCAATATTCATCAATTTTCATTCAATGATTCACCCCAAGTTTCAAACACATATACAAAATTCTATGTACTAATAATTGCATAGAGTATTTCAATTCTATTTTTAGTGACTACCATTGAAAAAATCTAATTATTTATCAAAGTTTATGTGTTAATATTCTATGACAAAGTGGAGTCATCGAACGAAAAAATCGACATCTGTTAGTGGTTGTTTGTGCCCTAATAATCACTATGAATGTGCTAAAAACATTTTAAGCAGACACCATTTTAACCTTTATACATGTCATTATTTGAATGTTTAACCTAGTTCTCTCGTTCAAAACTTCTTTTTAAAAATTCCAATAATTTTTCCTACCTCTTGTCTTGGCATAAGTCATCTCGAAGTATTTTATTGTGCAATTCGCATTTGTTCATACGATCATTTTTCCTATTATGACAAATTGGATCAAAAGCGCATAAATTTCTCTTCATTGGACACTCACTATGCAATAAAAGGCTATAAATCCTATTATCCATCTACTGATCAAATATTTGTCAATCTTGATATTATATGCTTTAAAACACTTCTTATTTTCGAGACACCAATATTCAAGGAGAAACTTTGAATAAAGATTGGTGTTATTTGAACTTTAATCTTTCTTATCCATCTCTACTGATCACTTTATCCAATTATTATATGTCATTTATAGAAGGAAATTTAAGCTTAGAGAGAGATTTAAAACAACAAATGAGAAAAAAGATATTAGTTTACTCACGAAGACTAAAGATAAAGTACAATGAGAATTTTACCTGAAGCATTAAAAAAATCAAGATTAATGATAACTCTGACTAATCATGAGTCTTTTGATCTAGAATAAGTAGTAAGTAATCTTTTATCATCTTGATTATGTTGGTTTAAATACTTTTTTATCACCTAATGAGTTTGTTGATTCAAATAATTTTTTATCACCTAATGAGTTTGTTGATTCAAGTAATTTTTTATCACCTAATAAGTCTGCTATTTGAGTTTTCATATTGCTCTTAAAAAAATAACTCAATCATATACTCTTTATTCTTACTCAAAATACATGTCCCATGATACTTTATTTACAAGATATGGTACCTTTATCACTAATTTTTTGAGGACAAGAATTCTAAAAGATATACGAAGTATTGTAGATTCCTAAGTGGAGAGAGGCAATCATGGAAAAGATATAAGACTTGAAAAAAATATTGCAACAGAGGAAATAAAAACATTGCATAAAGGCAAAGTTTGTTGGCTACAAATGAGTGTTTACATTGCAATATAGAGTTGATTAGATTGAATGATATAAAACTCGACTGATTGCAAAAAGATCTACTCAAACTTATGAAGATTATAGAAAAAAATTTGCACCGTGGCAAAACTAAACTCAATTTGGGTTCTTATATCTTTGGCAGTCAATCTAAACTGCTTATTTAAGCAGTTGGATATTAATAATGCATTTCTTAATGACAATTTAGAAGAAGAAATGTACATGACAATGCTACATACTTTTGATACAAAAAGATATCAAGTATATAAATTGAAGGAATCTCTATACGGGTTCAAACAATCACCAATAACATGGTTTAATAAGTTTATTAAAGTGATAAAAGGACAAAGGTATCAATAAGGGCAATCTTATCACATTTTTTTCTTTCGAGAGTCTAAAAGTGGAGGAAAAAAATCCTTATCATTTATATAAATAACATAATTCTTATAGGTGATGCTTCATAATATATTAAGATATTAAAAAAAATATTGGTCACAGATCAAAGACCTAGGACTAATGCAATATTTATAAAGGATGGAGTTTATCAGATCAAAGAGAATGATAACTATTTCTCAGTGAAAATAATATATACGATCTTTTGATTGAAACTGGTATATTGGAATATAAACCGAGTATATAGGACTAATTAAAATATGAAAGTATCATATATTAGTCGGCAAAATAAGATATCATATGCTCGACTAAATATTATTTTTGTAGTAAGTGTACTTAGTCAACACATGCATCATCATCAGAAACTCATTTAGCTGTTGTTTATAATATTGTCAAATATCTTAAAGACTCTTCAAGAAAGGGCTTATTCTTCAAGAATAACTAGGAAAATAAAAGTGTTTATAGATGTGGATTATGTATGTTCAACAAAAGATAGAATGTCTACTTTCGAATATTGCACATATGCATAGGAGAACTTAGCTACATGGATGAGTAAGAAATAAAATATGGTGGCAAAAAATAATAATAAAGCAAAATTTAGAGTAGTGGCACAAGAAATTTATGAAGGACTCCAACTAAAACTACTTTAGAGGAGTTGCAAGTAGAAGTGAAACCAAAGTCACCATCAATATTTTACTCAATCATATACAACATGATATGACCAAATATGTAAAAGTGGATTGATATTTATTATAAAAAAATTTGAAAAAAGTATTATCTGCATAAAATATGTACTTACCAAAGAGCAAATTGCAAATATTGTCACTAAGGTCTTCCTCACAAGGTTTTGACAGTTTCCTCCACGAGTTAGATTGATCTATATCTATAATCCAACTCAAAGGAAAGTGTGAAAATTCATTATCTTAGAGAATTGTAACTGATATCGAATAGCAAAAAATCATTATAGAAATCCCAAATGTATGAGATTGTGATTCATATTTAATACCAGAAAATTATTTATTGATTTAATTAATTAATTAGGTGTATATTTTGTAATAAATTAGATGCAGTCAATTACTTGATTTATTTCACTTTTTTGGTAAACTATTGTACTATAAAATGGGAGAGAGTTGTACAATTCTATAATTACAGAAAATTTACATATTTCAATTCTGTTTTCACTAACTATACAATGTCTAAGAATAAGCAATCTAGCAAAAACATTTGAAATTGAGATACTGATGCTCGGAATTTTGGGCTGAGCTCAGATTCCAAACATTGAAATTGCAGATTGTGAACACCAACTAAAGGCTTTCCTGTCACCAAATTCTACACTCTAGTTACCCTGTCAAGCATGCATTGAAGAGGAAGGGAGGAAGCAGAAGATGGCTATTGATGGAAGAAAACTACAACCAACAACTGGCTGTACATAGATTATATCTATATATAGAAGAATTTGCTATATATGCTTCGAACTATTTGTCTATCCTAAGGTTATTACACAGATGACCAAGTTCTGGCCTTGCATCCATCCATGAAGCAAATCTTGTCTCACCTGGGGAAGTGCAGTAGAGATAGGACCTGAATGTGATAAGGAAAAAGTACCGCCTGTAGATGGTCAAGAAATCAATTACACATTGGAGAATAGTGCTTGCTTTCTGTCTCTTAAGAAACATGTAAATCTACTAGTTTTTAGTCTATCTATTTGCATGTAAATGGGCTTTATGGCCAAAAGTCCATGTAATCAGCTCCTTAAAAAACATGAAAGTGAGCAAATCTAAAAAGGTAAAGATCCATAGGCTTCATAAGATGAGACAAAGAGATCAAAACATGAAATCAGACTTCCAATTTTACATATAACACCCATGGCATTTGAACAAATACTTTGCATCAGAAAGGGACATCAGCTCGAAGGGAAAGTTTGTAGCTTCAGTAAATTACGTGACATAATTCCCAAAATCCACATGGCTTTAAAAGTTAGTACCATTATCAACTGAAAACGTAAGAGAACACCATGATGTGCAGTATTCCAAATTATGTCATTAAATAATGAGCATGCTGTACAATTCACGTGATTAACATGTGTGCAATGCATGAGGAAACCACCTCTGAGAGAGTGCAGGACTATATGCAAATGTTAAGACATACTGCACATAAAAAGAAGGAGATCTACAAATCACAATCATTAGTTGAATCATCATCAAGAAAGCCAGGCATTCCTTGCACTAAAAGATTTCAATCTTCCTAACATAACCACAAGGATCTAATGCCACAGAAAATCAAGGAGAAACATTGGGCAGAAGATTTTAGTCATTAGTACTGGTAATATAGAACTGGGGCGAGATTCCATTATCAGCAAGGGAATTTAATTTCTACGATGCACCAAACTAACCTTAAAGCTTTTACACCCATATCCATGAGGTGTGTACGGTCCTCACAATTGCTACTTGCATGCTTTTCAAGTTCCTTACTGTAGTAAAGAATATCATCTCGTAGATGGCCAGCACCTGCACACCTATTAACATATAGGAAAAGATTCAGCACCACCATATAAGATGTGTCAATCACTAGAAGCCTCAAAGAATGTTATTTTTTCCTTCTCCACTCCAGATAAGGGAATATCATTTATCAAAATTTCAATATAATAAAGTGATGCCCTGTCTTAGATTGAAGAAGAACTGAAAAAGAAATACCATTCAATAACAGTGTCAACATCCACTTTGCTCTTTGGACCATGCACAAGAACTCTTGTAAGGTTTAGAATTTCACGATAATCACCCATCTTGAGTGCTTCTTCATCAGAAACTCGAGAAGGCAGGTCACTTTCAGCTGCAGAATATGGATATATATTGACAAATGATTTCGGAATCTCCGGTGTAATTTCTGCTCCCACTTTAAGAGCTAGACAAATAATTGTCATCGCATACGAAACTCCTCCAAACCCAGTGTGTGAGACAAAAAGGTAACTTCCTGCAGAGCTACAGACAAAAGTAACATTGCTTATCCATCAAAATTTCTGCAATGAAGTATAATTTTCAAAAAGGAAGATCACATATAATGCTACCCACTAAATCAAGTATTATTCAGCACTCATATTGAATAAAGGAAAAATTAACATCTTGCCAGAAAATGGAAAAAGGAAACATATTTAAATTTGAGTCAAACACTCAAGAGGTTCAGCACCATTTTTTAAGACATGTTAAGGCTGAAAAAGGACAAAACATATAACTCTGAATATTCAAAATTTTAAACAGTCAAATGTACATAAATCTTGTTTTGGAGGAAACTGATGACCTATGATGTTATTAGCGCGATAATGTTCATGTATAGAAAAGAAAGCGACATGGCCAATCAGGAAGGAATGGCTGAGTTAGATTCAATGGAGGAAACTGCAGTCTGCAGATCAGATTATTCTGTTTTCTTTGGTTCAGTTTTTCTCAGTTCCATATGAATTTTACGGTTATGAGGGTCATGGCAGTTGTAAAAGTCTGTCCAGTAGATAGCGAAAGTTGGCTACTACTAAAAAGAAGCTGCCTGACTTCCTTGAAACAATCTACATAATTTCTTTATAAATGCAAAGTAAATCTGAACAAGATAAGAAAGATTCCTCCTAAGAAAAGTGAGTTTCTTCGAAAAATTCAATGTTTGTTCTCTCTTAAAAGCCCTTAAAGAAACCAAATGGTCTTCTCTTAATGGAACCTTACTGCCATCCAGACCTTCAACTAGAAGTTATGCTAGGGAAACTTAACATGTGGTCAGTCCTCTGGTGTAAATAAATGTTCTCTTTTGGGGAAGGGGAGGTGACTGAAAATGTTGTGCAGCCAAATAAACATTGTGCCAAGTTCACAATTAGCTATTCCTGCTGGTCTACTAACATTTGGACAGAAATGGCGAAAAGGAAATAAATCACTATATAACCTGAGGCACTCAAAACCGGAAGAGAAGTCATTGGACAAAGATATAAGTTAGCAATTACAGTTATCTTTTCCTTTTTCTTGTTAATTCCTAATCAGTAATATTGGAGAGGATAGTACTTACTCATCTTTACAGTATTGGATAGCATCAACATCAGAAGCCAAAGCCTCTCTCTCTCTAGTTAAGGGTATCCTCCTGTATGTTATATTGTAACCCTCATCTTTCAGAGCAGCATATACTTCAGCAGGTGTCTTCACATTATCTGCAAAAATATTTTCCCAGTATCCTATCACACTGGACTGTTTTGATGCCGGGCTATATTCTTCACGGTGTAGAAGCATTCGACCACCTGATTGTTTGACCTCAGATAGTATATCCTCTTTTAGTCGCGCTTCCATGTGTTCCACCTGCATAAGAAGTGTCAAAGAACTTTACTTAACTCAGTATAACTTCCACTAAATGAGGATACATAAAGGATAACCTACCACTGGTCCAGTGATTCCAACATGCTTGAGTGTATCAACAGGTTTATTCAGCTCCCTTAGGACAAACGGAGTGCCATTAATATAAACAACTGCTTCTTCTCTCAGATCAGTTACCACCACTCTCGTAGCAACAGAACCTTCTCCTTTGGGCTTGGCACCTAAATACGCAAGCATCTCCTTTGCACCAGCAATAGTTGGTGTTGCCATGCTATATACAGGAAATTTGTCAACCTGAAACAATTAAATTGCTGCCTAAATGTCGTGCATTTGTATACTTCTTAAGCAACAAGAA
Organism: Carica papaya; assembly: GCF_054855325.1. NCBI lineage: Eukaryota > Viridiplantae > Streptophyta > Magnoliopsida > Brassicales > Caricaceae > Carica > Carica papaya. The sequence goes on along the minus strand of NC_142313.1, from coordinate 12,802,451 downwards.
ATAAGCTTTTCATGGAAATTTGTATGTCTAAATGTGTCTTTGCATGCCTATATTCATGATTTTGCTATCCCAGTACACTAACAGATAGAATTATTCCATTTAACAAATAGAATGCAAGTGTTTGCCTATCATTAAATGATCATGAAAAATCTTGGTACACCATCATGATCAAGGATACACCCTTTGAACTTACCCTATTGGCAGATATAAATATAAGTTCGAATAATGATAAAACATAGGAACCACTTTCGAGCAATTCAGCAAACTATTTAATAAACTGCTTGCAGCTAACAGGGCTAGACAGGCAAATTGCATAAAGCAAAAATCTAACAACCAGCTTTCATCCAACAAAATGAAAATTTTCAGTTAGTGAGGCAGCTTGTAAGACCAGGCACTATAAGGGCTATAAGAACTAGTGCTTTTCATTTTCAAGCATAAAAGTTCTCCAGAAACAAGAAAACTCATCAAAACAATTACATCCTGACAGTTCAAGTTAAATGTCAAGCTGCTTATCAAGACTATAAAAGATCTATTTTGTATATAATTTTCCCATCTTTATTGGATACACAATAATGTCTGAAAGTCATATCTCTGTACTAAAAAGAAAATCTATGAATATCAGATAGGAACAACGTTAGCAATTAAATACACTGAGGAATTATCTCCATTGGTAGTATATAATCTATCACTCCTAGGGTCCATTTGTTTCTGCTTAGCTTCTTAGCTTTAACTTAAACATCACCCTAAACAAATACCACTACTTACCACATCTCTATTCAATTTAAACTAAACTACTTAAATTCCTTTACAAAAAAAAACTTTTTTAAAGTTCAATCACCCAAAACTACCACTCACCACCAAACCAGTCAGCGGCTTCCATCACTGCCACTGATCACCACCAACATCTGGTAACAATTGCAGACAACTTGCTGGAACCCAGTCTTGACCATTGGTGCAGCTTAGCCAATAAACAAGTATTCGTTCATACGTGGTCATAAGTTGTGACCTGAGCTAACTGGGATATCCAACTGGAGATGGTTATAACGACAACCAGTATGAATCTATGACCATAGTAGTCCCATGACTTGCAGAACATTTCCTTTATTTTATTGTTTTTATATATTTATAAAATGTTTATTTAAATATTTAATTATTTTATATTAGAAATATAGAATTAAGTTATCACATTTTATATTTTTATCTGTATACCTTCTTTGGTAATTTAACATTCTGTAACTAAATGGAATCATAAGTAATACCAGCCTAAAACAATTGGTACCTTGTTATCAAAACAACTTTTCTCCTTGCTGAAAAATATCTAACATGTTAGATACTGAAGCCTAGAGAATGATACCTCTAAGAAAAACTACCATCTTTGTTGAGAGTACCTTATATACATGAGGTGCACCATGAATTTGCATGTGGTTGGATGTTCTCTGACCAGGAAAGAAATACATCTTAAGTATAGATCCTTTTCCCAAAACAGAGCCATTACGCTCCTTGACAATTGATTCCATCACTGCATCTCCATGTTGGGATTCATGGGGTGCTCTTAATTCCTCCTGCATTCCAAAATCAAAATTTAGTAATTCAAACCAATCCAAGTAAGAGAATAAACAAAAGGATTTTGTTAGTGAAGTGTTTGGGTCCCATAACCAAAGAAGGGGTGCAGACATACAGGGACGGTGAAAAATCGCCCAGGCCTTAATCTTATGCTCCATTTCATAGCCTGAACCTCAGGTCTTTGATGCAACCAATTCTTGAATGTCATCTTAGATCCACCTTGTCCACAGAACCCATCAAATGCCTCACTTCCAAGATAGGCTGCAAAAGCAATTAAACGGAAGTATCGCTCCAGATACTCAGCACCACGGTTCAGTGCTGCACTCCTCACCCTCGGCTCAACATGTTGCTGGTTGAATACCTTCCTGTACTGCAGGACTGCTTTCCGTATATTCTGTAGTGCAGAGCACCTATCAATAACTGCATCCAGTGCTTCACGGCATTCCGCACCATTTTCAAATAACCTTGTAATCTTCCACAACAACAAGATGTCATCTATGCCAAAAGCACGACCTTGCTCCTTTTCAGTTCTCACTTTTGTGATACTGGAGGTAGATGTGGTGTCACTATCTCTAGTTTCCTCTGGACTTGTGGTGACATTACATCCAGTTTCTTCACCACTTGAGGTACCATCATCCACCTCTTGATGAATTGCATAGTCAAGTAGAACTTTGATAGGTCTCCCATATTCAATACGAAGTTTTACCAGGCAAGCCATTACAGTGCCAGTGGTCGTTCTTCCTATACCCATCTGTGAGCATCAAAATTCAATGAAAAAGAACTTTTAAAAGGAAGACAAAATGACAAAGCAGACAGACAGTTAATGGACATTAATTAACAAAAAAGACAGGAAAAAGAACGAAAGCCTCAACCTGGCAATTGAACACAAAAGCAGTATCCTTGGAAGCAGAAGAGATATTCATCGCCAATGTGTCAAAATCAGAACTTTTGGGAGCCTTACCATCAGTGATTGGCACGCGTGCATATTTAATGGAAAAACCCTCAGCTTCTAAGCATTTAAAAACCTCAAGAGGGGTCTGAACAGAATCAGAATTCACATGTTCCCATGCATCAAATATCTGCCCATCATCTGTTTCATGAATGACCATTATTGCACCCCCATAGCTTTCTGCTTCTCTCAGAATATCTTCTTTTAGACGAGCTTCCATTTTTTCCACTCTTTCACGACCAATCCCCTGAAGAAGGTTATGGAAGTACTTAATATAAAAGACAAAGTCAGACATAACATCATTAAATATCAATTTTCCTCCAGGCGTGGGAGGGAGTCTATTGGTAGAAGAGAAGAACAATTCATACATAATGGACAAAATGCATCATATGCTGTGGCCTTGCCATGTGTATGTCCCAGTTTAGAAGGACTTGTTGAGCTGTTTTCACAACAGGTTAATAGATCTCAAGACCATAGTCCATAACATGCTATTACGCACATTGTGCAGCATGAACATGATGATCCAAAAGCAGGTGGCGAAGTACACATCCACACAATCCCTCTGTGGTTCCAATTAATTTAGTAAAATAAAAAAATAAAATTCTGTTTATGGAACAATGTCTTGACATGATTTTTCTTCTGAAGTATTTCGTGCTGTTTTCTTCATCTGTTTATGGACACACTGTTGCCATGCCTATGCCTCAGTTCATAACCATAAAATGACAAGATTAGATTTCACAAAAGACTCCAGTCTTTCATTTGTTGATTGAAAAAAAAAAAAAAAAGAGATGTGGAAAGGACATAACCTGTCAAATCATGAACAAAATTTCTTCCTTCAAAATGGTAGAACTAATTTATTTCATCAAAAGATGTATACCTGATTTTGTAAAATTTCAAAAATACCCTTGTTTCTCTTTTCAGATTTTCAAACAAGCATCATAATTATTTACGGTATTATAGTTATTTGGCCATTTTGGTGACATTTTTAAAATGGTTTATTATTATAGTTAACGTTTTAAAACTGAAATGGTTGTGCCAAAAAAGTCTAATTCTAATATTTTATTTTCTTATAATACTTTAATTTGATAATTTTTGTTTTAATCAATTTTTCTAATTATGTCTATCATTTACTGAAATTTAATAATTTGATAATTTCTTTTAAAATAAAATTAATTTATTAAATTTGATACTCACCTCAAATCATTTGAATATTAATAAGTTTAAAAAATTGTGGTGTGTCTTAATTTGTCCATGTATATTCCTTGTAAATTTAACTATTAATTAAAATTACTTTTATAATTTAAAATGTTACAATTTTTGTAAACCATCAGAAAAAGCAAGAAAATCAGGCACTAATCATCAAAAGAGTATATTAGTTAGAAATAACACTTACTCCGTCCAAACTCATATACCAAATACATGACATTGTCACTCTGTTTAATCCTATACTTTGTTATTTTGTTATGTCCTAAATGTCCACCAAATGCATCCTAAATTAAGATGGAAAATGAGTATTGTGATATCATGCTGGTGACTAACACGAAGAGTTAACATATCTGATAACATTTTTCTTTTACTTGGTGCAGTATTATATAATTAGGTAAAGGTATTGCTAAGAAAAATTTTAAAATAATAATAATATTAATACTAGTAGTTAATAGTAAATTGAAAAGCTAAAAAAGTAAAGGGGTTAATGAAGCACAGATATTGGAAAAAGAAAACCCAACATGAACAATATAAAATAACAATATCAGGCGAGATGGCACTGCAAATCGTATATGGCCAAATTGACATGGATATTATTTTTCTAAAATATTAAGGAAAAAGAAAATTTACCGTGTACTCTCTCATGTTTTTGAATGGCCTTTCAACTTCACGCAGCACAAATGGTTTTCCATTGATGTAGATAACAGGTTCTTCTCTCATATTGTGCCAAAAAACTGGGCGACCACCCTTAGAGCCACCAATCCTACAAATAACAGAACGTATTCCATCAATGGTTGGATTGGCAACTCCATAGACAGGAAACCCAGGAACTTCTCTGAAATTAGGTGCACCCTCCACTCTTTCTGATAAACTTAAGTTTTGGCAACCAGGACAGTGATCACTCTTTAGAACAGTTTGACTTCCGAGAACCTCTCCATTCCTCAGAGCAGCAACTACACCCACTTCATGAGGGCGGCCATCAGCAGATTCAGCAAGCTTCATCAAAGATGGCTTCAGTGTTACATATCCAAGTGCACCCATTGGGTCTCTCCTGAGCAACCTGCAGAAAGAGTAAACTACATAAATGATCACTTCCTTCAATGTCATCTAATATATCTTTTTGAGTACCAACAAAGATAGTTATCTTCAGAATCAAGTACTCCACACTATTGAAAATCAAGTATTCCACACCATAAAAAATTTCGAATTATGGACAGATATCAATCAATAGTTGAGTAGTTGCAACATGATTTCATAGGATCGTAGTCACAAATTGATAATAAACTCTACCATTTCACACCTCAAATACATGGTTTCGCGTAGAAAGGAAGGCACCAAATATTCTTAATCTGAAATATCCGAAGAGAGGAAAGATACTTATTTTAAGGTTGTCTCTGTAAATATCTAGTAGAAATAATGTGGGACCTGTAGCTTCGGGGATGGAAACCCATTTATTGGAAGAACATATCTAGTAAAGGTCGGAGTGGGGCCTGTAGCTTGGAGGTTTAGAGCATGGGACTGAGAACCATTGTGGTAGGTGTTCAAAATCCCCCTTTGATCACAACTGGCCCCAAAGAGGACCTGTCCCTCTAGGGGTAGGAAAATCATGATTAGGATAGACGATTAAAGGTATGGTGCTTGAGGGTGGGTCTCTTGTTGGTTCTTTTGTGGAATAGAACAACCTTACTTTTCGTTTTATTAGATATAATATTTAATAGTAATTTTTTTAATATAATAAATAGAATTACTATGTTTTGGAACTCAGTTCTATAAGATTTTTCTCTTCCTTCTTCCTCGTTGATAAGAAAAATCACATTAAATTTTGCAGCCAACAAATGCCATAATATACACATCAACTAGTGGAATGCTTCTTCCCAAGAATCATGGAATTCAAAAACAAAGGAAGAAAACACAAACAAGAAAGAGCCAGCCTGTTCCTAGATGGTGGGGAAACCAAAATCATGTGGCTGAACCTGAGTCTAGTTCACCAAGCAATCTGCAATTAAAACAATCTCAATAGGTAATCATCCATATCCGGCAAAGAAAAAAGGCACCATCATAAGGTACCCAACCTTGTTCGTTTTGATAGGAGTACAGCGACCTTCTTGGATTGCTTTACATATCTAAACAAGATAAACTCTTTACAATTGTCCACAGCTTAGTTATGTTTTCTTTTCAAATCAGCAACTTAATTTACGTTGATGTATTTTACTTAGTCAGTGTTCAACCATATAAATTAACATTTTTGCTGATTCAATGTGTTTGACAGATTACTAATCCTGATACCAATACACGTGCAGATGCAATTCACATATTTCTTTCAATATGTTAGACAGTTGTACTAATGAAAATACCAACCATACATTCACAAATAAAATAACTGCATGCGCACATAAATACCTGCGAAGAATGCTGTACAGCTCTGGCCTTGCGCGCATCCAATCAGCAAAACTGCTATTACCAAATGAACTAGGATGGAGGGCTGCTCTCTCTGAATGGATATAGACAGCAAAGCATATAAGGAAGTAATATCTTTCCAAGTACTCCACAAAATATGAGAGTGCTGCCTCCCTTTTCATTTCATCTGGCTGACGCAAAATACTATTCCGGTAAGCTGCAATTGCTTCCCTTAGGTTCTGCAAGCCAATTAAAAAATTAAACATCAATGCTAGCAATGCCAAAACTTAAAAAAATAAATGTTAAATCTTTTTCTCAGAAAAGACGTCTTTATCAATGAGCAAAGCTTTATAAACTCAGTTAAATTTGCATAAAATTAGATCAAGAACACAAAAATTAATCCAAATGAACTAGGAGTCTAAGAGAGCCATACCTGCATCGAGGCACACTTGTCAATCACTTTATCTACTTGTCTTTTGCCTTCAACACCACCCTAAAGGCATGCCTTTAATTAACAGAAAGTCTAAGTAAAGGAAAATGTTCAAACGAGGGCAAGATAAGCTATTAATAAGTACCTCTAAAACTCGAATCAAGCTTCTTATAACTGCATATTCTCCCCTGCGAATTGCCTCCTCAGAGTTTGGCAAATTATCAGCAACAACAGAACCAGAGTCGAAAACTCGGCCAATAGAATTGCTTCTTGGAATACCTGTATTATGCGAACAGATTTATACACAAAATCAGTAATTTATTTCTAAACCATTTGAAACAAAATAAATATGTATGTATATAAGGATAATGACAATAATATACAAATTATACAACGTGAAGATAGCTGGAGCCTCCTGTTGCACACAAGATCAAGCAACTCTTGATCTCTTTGTGGTCCAATTTAACTTGGTTTGATCCCATTTCCTTATGGTTTTGCACTAATCGATGAAAATAAGTGCTACCAACCTCAAAGCTAGATGACCAATACAGATTCAGGTTTTTTAGATATGATTATCATTTCCCAACAAAAGATGGAAGCTCACTTTTTGAAGGTGTTGATGCTTTCTTTGGTTAAACTTGTTGAATCTGTCATTGTTTCTTTGGGTCCTAATCATAGAGTTTGGTCTTTAGAATTTTGTCTATTCTTAGTTGCAAATCTTTCTTTGCTTTTCTAACCCAAAAGCCTAGCATTTAAAATGATGTCTTTGATCAATACTTCCTGAAGGTTTTTGCTCTCTTTGAGGCTAAGGTTTTTGTTTGCACTGCAATCCTTAATAGGTTAATACCAATTGTTTGCTCCAAGTTTGCCAGCTGAATTGTCTTTGCCCCAAAGAAGTTTATTATTTGCTCTCAATGCTAGAGTTTCATAGGCATTTTTTTTCCCCAGTTCTGTTATAAGTTCCTTTATTAATAATCATATATTTTTTGAAAATTAAATAATATTATTTTGACTTACATACCTTATGTTTATAACTCATTTAATACAAAAAACAAAAAGAAAAAAGTGGTTTCATAACCAAATTTTATATATTAACTTGTGATATACAAACTTTTTTTGAAAGAGAAATTTAAGAAATATGAAAAACAATAAAATTTTCCATAAGTTTCTTAATATTTTTTTATAAATTCAAAAGTTATTATTTATGACTCAAACATTTTTACCATTGTTCCCACTATATTAATGGTCTAGCTCCATCTTTTGTATTGGTCTATCTTGTTTATGATCATACCAAATTTATAGAAAACCAATGCTGAATCCTGGTGGAGCTAGTTGTGCTTTTATTTGGTATTTCATTGATCAGCAAAGATTACAGATTTTTGAGTTTGGGATCTCCAGCTCCCTGTCACTTTATTATTGGATGAACCATGCTGCTTCATGGAGGATAGATTTCCTCTAAATGACAAAACTCAAATAGTATGGGGTGGAAGATATCTACCATAAGGAGGGTGATCCTACCACTTCCTCAAAGCAATGAGCTTCAAAAGAAACTGTTTTCTTGACGGAACCAATTGATGATGAAATGCATTCCATTGTTTCAATACTACATGCATTTTGATTTATTTACTATAAGGGTGCAAAATCCAAGGTTGTAAATCGGTCTTTGTAAAGGTTTTGAGTATAAAACCAGACTTGCTACAAAAGGCCGCTACCAAAACTAGGGACCTTATTACTTTCACATCCATGCACTGCCTTGCAAGGAATACTACTATTGCACTCATGATTGCTTTGGCTACTTTACAATATCTCTTTTCATTCATCAAAAGGATCTTACAATTGCTTTTCCTAAAGGTGATCTTAATGAGAAACATGATTGCAACAACCAGAGGATTATTTTCCCAGAAAATGATCAATAAGGTTAACAAATTCATCAAATCGAGTAGACATGAAGAAATGGCACCAGAGGTTCAGAAACATCATGCTTACTGATGATTATGAGAAAATCAATGTTGAAGCTTTGTTTCCTCATGCTAGGTGAGTTTTGGAGTTATCTTGTCCACACATGGGTAGTGTGATATTAGTCGGCACTAACATGGAGTGGTAAAGATCACTAGCAAGTTTTTTCCATAAAGTTCAAAGATCAGGGATGAGTTGATTGCTTTGAATTGAAATTAGAAGGTTGGATGATGGTGTTATCATACTAACTCAATCAACCTACCTTGAGAAAATTCTCAGAAATTATGGAAGTTCTCCAGCTTCTACACTTCACATTAGGGTATAAATTGGTAAACCATAAAGAAACCATTTCACAGCTGAAATGACCTCAATTTATTTGGACTGCTGTGTATTTGATCATTATATCATGCCTCACATAACTTTATGAGGACCAAAAGTCAAATTCACTAATAATTATAGAAATTCACAATTGAGCTGCACCTACTTTCTTAGATATCTTAAAAATATTTTTTTGTTAAAAGATATCTTAAAGGTACTTTCAACTATTGGTTGGACTACAGAAATTTTCCTTGTGTAAGGAAGAATGGTGCAGCTACACGTAATCCATCACTAGTAGATGGAAAAACAATCAATATAAAGTTTCCTTGTGTTATTCCTTGGACCTATATAGCAAACTTGTAGTACACATTCTTCCATACAATCAAACTTTCTAGCTTTGTTCTCTGCTGAAGAGGTATGGGAATATTGTGAAATTTGTGTTTTGATGTCCTATTATAGGATAAAAATATGATAACTGTTACAATTTTCTATGACAATCAAGCTACAATTCAGCAGCATATAATGAGATCTACAATAGAATTTCTGAATCGATAAGCTTGAGGCATGCTTATGAAATTAAGGAAAACTTTAGTATATCTTCTATCTAAGGGTCTCAAACAAGATTTAATTTTATTGACAGCAAAGGAGAGGGACTCAGTAAGCTAGGTTGCATTTAGCAGAATCCTAAACTATTGAAGTTTATAGTTCACTCGGCATTAGCTAGTTCAACAAAAATGCTCTTTGTTTGAAATGATAGTTAAATCCATCTTTTATGATATTCTTTCTCCTGTTTCAAATAGATGACTTCCTAGTGTTTTGAGGATGAGATTATTCTATTAATAACCCTATGAACTTGAATGGTTATGTGTGACAGGGCACACTCTCAATAGACCTAAGACTTGAAGCTAGAAACATCAAATGAGATTAGAAGACAGCACTAAGTAAAAACTTGGAACTGAGCACAGATAAATAAAAGAGCTTGCTGTATATGGACAGAGACCTCTAAATGGAATGTGCTTTCATGTGACAGTCTTGTTTTTAGCATGAATTTTGAGTTCTCATCCACTTAGAATAAAGTATGATTTACAAGTTCCCAGATTATCCCCTTGGAGCTAGATTATTGAAGTTCAGGGTTGCCAAATTAGTTCAGAAACTATGGTGGGTTTGCACTGTGTAAAGGTACTTGTACAAATGCAAATGACTTCCTAGATGCTGAACCTACCACCAGGATGGATAATTTAAACCAAGTGGCAAATTATTTGAAAATGATCTGATTTATGTAAAATTCATTTTAATTACTGATTATTCTGTCTGCGGTCATATACAGATTTATAGAATTATAATAACAGCATTATGCATATTGATATTATCTAGGTACATGTATGACTGAAAAAAGTTCAGCCTATAGGTCTATGCCTCCTACATGTAACACTAAATCTAGTCACCACTCATATGCATGAATTCAACTAGTGGCTCACCTATAAGTATGTGAGAAGTTTTTAGAAAAATGATAAGAAATCTAGCAGTCCAAGTAGAGATTCCTTGCTTTTTAGGTTTTCAAACTTTTTGTTATTTAATCTAGAACAAGAAGAAAAGTGAATGTGTAGGAACCTAGGACACGGGTTATTGCTGATCTGGAGCAAATTTCTCCACTCTCTTGGTGGGTCATCTATCAAGACCATTGATTACTTATTGTAATGTATGCACAAAAGAACATGATTTACCTCTTAGAAAAGAAATACATTTTTCATTACTTAGAATAAATATTCATTTATATAAGATTTCATGAAGCACTCTACAAAGATGAAAATTTGGAAAACAAAATATTCAATCCAAGCAACTCATTTCTCAAGCAAGTCTTCTTAAAGTTGATAATGGTGAAAAGCACATTCAAAACCCAGAAATAATGAAAATTAGCACTTTTGAACAACAAAATTTGACAAGAGAAAGTAATCATGCTACCTGAAGCACCAATCCGGTCAAGATAAACCAAAGTTGCAATCACCATCCCCGTTGTAGTTCGTCCACGTCCCATTTGACAATTAAAAATTATCTCAGTATTTATGTCAGCTTGAGAAATTTTCTGAACCTGAAAAGGTAAAGAAGTGCAGATAAAATCAATATCAAAAGTATTATCACCCAAAAGTTCAAATGCAAAGACTATTGATGTGCTAACCTTGGCCCAAATATCCTAACTATCAACAAATTGATGAGAAGGAGAAATATTATGGTGAACGGTTTTTTTCTGTGCAAAAGGGATACGGAGTCCTATAATCACGTCCTACTTGGTGTATGTTCGCGTATAAATTATGAATTATGACTTACAGGTTACCGGGGATTAGTTAGGTGAATGTTGGTTTGATAAGGGATAAGATTTGGGTTTGAAAGGGTATTAGTGGTCGGAAGAGACATGTAGGTCTCATTCCCCTTACTATATTTTGAGTGGTGTGAAAAGAGAGAAATAGGAGAGCCTTTGAGAGGGTGGATCATGATTTTGATAGGCTTAGAGATAGATGGTTTCAAACTCTTGATTTTTTAGTTATACATCATCCTCTTTATTTAATGGACCTTATTGATATCCTAATTTACATGTAAATATTTGCGGACATGAGTTAGCACCCCCGTAGTGCTTGTAAACTAATAAATTATATCATACTTTTTATTTAAAAATAATAATAATAAAATGATCATCAGTATCTCACTCAACCCTGTACAACATGATAGACTAAGCATGTGGATGACATTTTATTAAAAATATAGAAAAAGGTATTATCTGCATGATTAATATGCCTACAAAAGATCATATCACAGACATCCTCACCAAAGGTCTTCTTTGACAGAATTTTGACAGTTTTTTTGCAAGTTGTATACGATCGATATCTACAATCCAATTTGGGGGGGAAGTGTGGAAATCTCATATGTTAAAGGATTATGATTGATATTTAATGACAAAAATTTTTGTGAAAATCCCGGATACAATGGGATTGTGATTGACATTTAGTAGCAGAAAATAAGTGATTGATTTCACAGTGTATATTTTGTAATTAACTAAGTGTCATTGATTGCTTGATTTGTTTATTTTTTAGTATATCATTGTACTTTAAAATGGAAGAGAGCCGCACGACTCTGCAATAAGAGAAAAAATAAAGATTTCAATTCTTATTTTTAAAGATCCATGTTTCTCAGGATATTTTCTACCTAAGAACACAATGGTAGAGAGTGGGTAAGAAGAGAGAGGTTTGGGAAGATGCTTTTGACGAATAAGTATTTTCCGCTGATTCAGCACTTAATATCATACTCACCAAAATATCAAAATCCAGCTCCTTTGGTGATTTTTCATCGGTTATAGGTACACGTTCATAATCAACAAGGTAACCTTCCAATTGCAGTTCTTCATAAACCTATACCTCAAACCAAAAAGAGAAGAGATAAAGATAATCAATTGAAAATTGATGGCTTAATGATGCTTATCAGAAATAAGAAAATGATTCCTATACCTCAAGTGGCGTCTTCAAAGAATCACAAGATACTGGTTCCCATTGGTCCACCATCTGACCATCTGGCAGTTCATCAGTGACAAGGATCTTATTTCCATATCTGCTATGTCAATTATGCAAATAAAATTCGCTATCATGCAAAAAAAGTCGTGAATGGTAAAACCAATTTGGAATATTTCTAGGTCCTAGAGAAATATGCCAGCATGCAACCAGAGGAAATACCTTGCAGCCTCTATAAGAATATCTTCTTTCAGTCGACCTTCCATCTGTTCAACCCGAGCCCGATTGATTCCCTAATCAAGACAAAAGATTGAAATTTCAAAACAAATTATAATACTGGTCATTGTCGACCTATGTTGAATGCATATGTATACATGTGTCTGCACACATGACATGCATACATTACATATGTTGAATCCACTGAATCATCCTTAAAATTGAATTTTGATGAGAGGCCCATAATGACAAGAAAATTGTTTTAGACGAACAGCTATATGCTCCATAAACAAACTCCCGAACATATGCATTCATAGTGAAAAGATATAGTGTCATATTTCAGCAATAAGATACAAATACTAAGATGACCAGTTTCTTAACTAGAAGATTTCCTGTATCAACAAAGAGTATTAGAGCAAGAAAACAGAGATAACATCAAGAAGTCAACAAATGAATGTGATGAAGTTTGCTACCGTGTATTCAAGGTTGGAGAAGGGCCTCTCCACATCACGCAAAACAAATGGACGTCCATTGATGTATACCACCTGTTTCAAGCATGAAGAGGTAATATATAAACTGGAAAATCCAAGTAGTTGTGCATAAAATTGTCAAATACAAGTTATCATGTGTAGTTATTATGCATAAATTTTGTAGTTATTATGCATAAATTTTGATCTTATTTCCCATTAAAACATATTCATAACAGTTGATAACTTATTACTATAGTATTTATTGTCATACTGGAGAAATAGCAAATGCGAATTTATGGAAACTAGAGCATAAAACCTAAGACTAGAAAACTAACCACATAAAAAAATGTTCTTTTATTCTCCAACAATCCCCTCAAGCTGGAGATTACATAAGCTCAAAGCTTGTTACAAATAAAATAAAGCAAATAAATCTCTTAAAAGAAACTATAGTACAACAGAAATAATTACAGCAACTTGTATCTTGATGACTTCCATGAACCACTATTCATAACAAGCTCAACAGGGTGAATGAACAAAGAATCGAAAAACAATTGAATGAACAATGACAATGACAAGCTCAACTAAGGTTCAACTTGCAATTAAACCATCAATGGAACACCATAATATAATAACGATGACCTTAAGGAATGATCAACCTTCACTTGAAAAACAAGGTGAGTGATCAAAGAATTGAACGGGTCCAGACATGGGTTCAAAAGGCCGAGTAGATCACACAAAGAGAAGCATGAAGAAGAGATTACTATGCCAATTGGTCCAATCACAAGATTTTAAGCCAAGAAACTAAAACATACATTTTAAGACTTAGTACAAAGATAGATACAACAAAAACTTAGCGCATGTGGACTGTTTAAAGAATCAAATGAGACAAAGAAAATCATTAATTTTGTCCAAGTGTGTAATTTAGAATGAATGTTTATGATCATTTTGGTCATTTTCTAGATAATTAAATTTTGTTTATGTTTTCTTAGGTCATTTAATACCATGTTTCCCTATGTCATTTAATATTATATTTCCGTAGATTATTTAATATCATCTTTTCCTATGTTATTTAGTACTATAGTTTCCTAAATCATTTAATACCATGTTTTACCAAGGTCATTAAATATAATGTTCCCCTAAATTATTGAATACCATGTTTCCCTAGAACATTTAGTACTATATTTTCCTAGGTTATTTTCTAGATAATGAAATTTTATTCATATTTTCCTATATCATCTAATTATGAACTGTTGGTAGAATCCAAATGTTTTAAAATATAAATATCTCCCTTTCAATGTAATATGATAGACTTTGATTATTGAATGAATTTCATTATCTTTGGTAGAACTTTGACAAGTGAGAATTCTTATTCTTCTTGTTACATCAAGAATTGAATTAACTTATTAAGTTATCTTGTAGCGTTTATTCATTCTTGTTTCTTTCATCCCAATCACTCAAGTTCTCAATTGCAAGTTAATTGTGAGTTTGGTAGAAATAATTTGTTTAAAGTTCTAAGTTATCTATGCTAAATATATATGTGGGGTTCTACATGTAATCTTTGATCCTCAGATTCCATATAATGAACAATGGAATGAACAATGACAAGCTCCATTAAGGTTCAACTTATAGTTAAACCATTGAAACACACAAAGAACAATGATGACCTTAACGAATGATCAACCTTCAGTTGAAAAACAACCACAAACTTCAATTTCCCATCAAGTTCAATGAATAATAAGCAAATTCTCACAAACTAACTTGTCATGAACTTTTTTTGGGGCCCACTAGCCCTGGCTCCGAGGAAGTAGAAAACTTATGACAAACATCTTTTAGAGGCAACTAGGCTTTACTCGAGTAACAAGCTCTAAGGCTCATAAATATAACCAACTTTTTTGTTTTGGCAAAATAATCCAGTACGGTTTTTTGGACAATTGCTCTTATTCCTTTGAGCAAGAAAAGGTCCATGTTTATTGGAGAAATTAATACGTGGTACTGCAAAAGCATGGTGTGCCCATAAACCACGAATCCTCGTAAACGAACTAGCCTCTGGTACCATGCTATTAAACTATTATAGCGCGTATTGCCATTACCATTGTTATTTATAGTACATGGATATTTACGTGGATTCAAGGCTGTGGAAAGAAAGGAAATTTAAGGATAGAAAACGGACTAGATAGGGACATGGAAGTTTAAGGATACAAAACGGACTAGATAGGGACATGGAAGCATTCTATTATTCTGTAACAACAAATATCAACACAAGACCACTATTTTGCCATTCAAAATTTCCACAAAACAACTAATTAACAGTTAATTATATAAAATAGGAGAATTATTTTCATAGATCGTAAATTGCCATCCAGGTTTCATGTGGGATTCTAACAACATATGATATTAAACTCTTTGTTGTTCGCACGCTCACAATTAAATAATAAAAATAATCACATGTTTCATACCAAATTGCATGGGTGATATGCTCCTATATATAAAATGCAGAAAGAATATTATCGTGGTATAAAGAATTTCATCTTTGACTTATAGCAAGTCAAAGAACATCATGTCATCAGCACTGACACCAGCAGTAACTATATCAGTTATATCACATAGACATTCCAAGTTAACTGTCAGGGACCACAGAATAGACGAATAGTTTATTTAGAAGGGACTCTCAGGATAGAAATGAATGGAACATCCACAGAGGTAATGCTACCTCAATTGGGTGGGTATGTCAAGCAAATGAAATTAGGAGATATAATTTACACATCATCTAAGCCCATTTAGTTTTCTTCTTAAATCAGCAGGATAAGGGTAAGAAGAATATAGCACCAATGCATTTTGAAAAACATGACTAGTTATTAAGTTTTCTTTTCTCTCTTTCCTATAAATCAATCTTTGTCTGCCAAAAGATCCAAGCAAGACAAACATGATTGCAAGATTAGTATCTTTTCTTTTCTCAAAGTTCAAGGTCTAATATCTTCATCCCATTAAAAGAAAATTCTAAAAAAAGATGTTATATATGGTCCAACAGAGTTAAACAAGTGATCTATCTGTGTTCTTGGAAGGCTGCCAGGGACTTCATGTCCTTTATTAAGGCAACATATTTGAAGCAAACATGAAATGGGTGGCCAAAAGCCACATAATGAATTATTCTAGACAACAAGAGATGAAGAGGCCATATAACTTGAGCCAGGAATCACAACCCTCAAATCCCAATATCTAGAATCTAATAATTGCAACGTGAAATTGGGAGCATGAATCTTCTAGGCAAGCAGGAATAAATGCATATAGGCAAATTAGTTTAACATCCCACATCCTAGGTGTTACAGAGAAAAGTGTAGCATATATTTGTGGCCCAAAAACCTCGAAAACAGCAACAATTAGCACTTTTGAGTGACAAGATGAGCCTGTGGTGAATTTGTAATTTTATAATTAGAAATTGAGTAATTAATACTGCCCAAATTTCAACTGTCAAAGCCAACTACCATTCCTATAAGCCGTTTGTTGTTTATCTAAAATTACCAACACTGTGTTTCCTTTTTTTAGATCTTCTAAAATGTCCTTAAACAATCCCATAAACAATTGTAAACTTGATCTCAGTTCATTACAATATAATGCAAAGAGCATTCTCCATGGCACAAATATACACAAATAAACATATGATACTTTAAATGCATTTGTTTTTTCTTAATTGTGCAAAAGCCAAGCATTAACTATATGAGAGCTTAAGAAGTTGCAAGGAGACAAATATCTTACCGGTTCCTCACGGAGATTAATCCAAAGAACTTGGGTTCGTTTCCCATCTTTTTGAGCCCCAATGTGCTTCAGTACGTTATGAATTCCAACCACTGTTGGAATAGCCACACCGTGGACACGCAATGAGTCAGCCTATTGAAGCAACCACAGAAGGGAAACAAATAAGAAGAGGATTGCTGACACAAAAAATCAGTGAAGTCAATGTTGTATTCACTGATAAGTAGAAACAGAGTAAGATAAATCACATATGCTAACATCATATCTTTCACTTGCATTTCGCTATTCAGTAGTTCAAACCAACAATTGGTTTGGAAATGCACTGCAAGAGGTATCGTCGATTATAAATACAAGAAATGAGAATTAGACAGAAAAAAACAATTGAGAAACTGTCGTTTAACCCGAGTCACAAGCTAAATGCAAGGCACAGATTTGAGTTAAGTTTGGGCGAGCAAGAAATTTCAAATCAGAGAAAAAACATTTGATCAATACACACGAAAAGAGGAAAACGACGAGGAAGGAGAGGAAGAAAGAAAAGAACCTGGCGGTAATTGGGAGCCCCATCGATGTGAGGAAACAAGCGCTTGTTTTGACAGCCAGGGAAATGGTCGCTCTTGAGAATAGTCTTTTTACCCAGCACTGATCCACCTCTCATCTTCATCACCTGCTCTGGCTCCTTTGGTATCGACATGGATCATTTAATCTCTCTCTCTCTCTCTCTCTCTCTCTCTGACCGGAACACTTAACTTTACTCTTTACGCACAAAATTCAGAATACTTTCCGCCCAAGGAGTTGAAGAATCCAATTACTTCTCTAATTTCCCATAATTATTTGCAAATGACTCTTGTTAAAACCTCTCTCTAGTTATTTTAGGGGATATTCGCCAGTCCAAAATGCCGCAAGTCCAATGGTTTTATCCCACAAGAATGCATGAATTCTGTAGTACTAAAAACCAGTACAAGGGAAAGAAATTCCACTAGCGCTCACAGGAAGAGAACAAATACCAAAGTAGGAAAAGAAATTTCCGGTGTAGCAGAAAGGAAATGGACCAAACAGAAGAACAAATACAAAGAAGGAAAAAGAAAAGCTGACCAGCAAACAAACAAGGGTGAGGAGGGTATTTATTGGGTGTTGAGGGAGAGGGATTTGCTCAACACTGGTAATTAATTTATACTTTGGGGAAGTAATTAAATGCCAAGCATAATACTACTAATCACTCCTTGCATAAATAATGGTTATTATATATCTCTTCTTTTAAGTTTTATTTAAAAATGTATTATTTTATTAAATTTTTTTGTAAAAATAATAATAATAACAAATTTAACAGTAAATAAAGTAATTAGTAATATATTTGTATAATTAAAAAATATTTAGATTTGTACATGGATGACTTGACACCCTACTGGGTCGCGTGCTTCATTGGATAACTCGTCAGCACCTTTGATTTTTTTTTTTTTTAAATTAATTTTATATGTATATGTATAAATAATTTTTAGTAATTATAAAGGGATAATAATAATTGTTGTTGAGTGTATAAAAATAGTTTCATGAATGACAACAAATTGTATTTAATGGAGTAGATAAGATCACATCCAAGAAGAAAAGATATTATATGGGAAAGGGAAATATGTGAAGAGTTTCTTTTTATTATTCAAGGAAGAGAAGTCAAATTTAGTTTCATTCACACGGTTACATCTATGAATATTTCCTTTAATATCTTTTAAATATGAAATTTTATTATAAGACATAAATAAATATGATGTATCAATTTAACAAGTAAATCAATGGCATTATTTTTATAATTAATTTTTATTCTTCTCCACCAAACCCAAGATTATCGAAAAAGGAAAAGAAAAAACATCTTCTCCTTCCAGAAGCTTGGAAATGGAAATTCGAACCACTAGCAAGAATGAGAAATTATGTTTTTCCATTGAATAATTCCTAAACAAATAAACAAACAAACACCTTCCAATATTACTTAAATAAATAAAATTATTGTTTTTATGTCAACTTTTATACATTAAGAAAGAAACAGTCAATTCTTTTGATTAAAATGGCATTTATATTTCTAAGCCTCCTAAAGAAGAAGAAGAAGAAAAAGTATATTATTGGACTAGTGCCCACATTTTCAAAGTTATATATCAACTTAAACTTTTGTACAAATTTATAAAATATTACATAAATTTAAATTAGACACACTTTATATTTTAATTGATTTAATATTCACATCAAGTATTATATATTCGATGTTTAGAAAATTAATATATCAAAAAATACGTAACTTACAGATAAATCTACTCACAAAGTGACCATTTTTGAAGATGTTATTTGTGGTTGCGATAAATTTTTGTTTTCTTCAATTTTATATGTTTTAAGAATAATTAATATAATAAAAGGAATAATTTAATATATGATTTAAGTGTGTTTGAAGCTTTCATTTTGGAATTATTTTTAGTTGAGAAATGAAGCAAAAGCAAACATTATATTGACAGCAATTACACGCGGAGTAGTTGGTGTAATTGGCACCAAGTGAGAAAGAAGAATTCTTGATGAAGTTAAATGTAAACAATCTAAAAAATTGTTAAACTAAGAATATTAAAATTTAAACTTTCACTTGTAATTTAAGAGGAGGAAAATTATGACCGTTACAAAACAAGTTTTTTACATTAAAAAAATTAAATTAATTTTGACCTTTTATATAAATTAATTAATTGTTTTTTTTTTTTTTTTTGGTTAGCATGGATGTTTGAACATATGTTGCAGAATGATACATTTTAGAAAACTTTTAAAAGTTGTAACCTCATCAAATTTATAATTTTAAAAATGCAACGCCAAAACTCATGCTTTACTTTCCTATTATAATTATTATTTAATTCAGAAGATTTGTGTATGACTCAAAAGCAGACAAAGAAATAATGCATTCAGTACAAGCTCAAAATAACATGAACTATTCAAATACGTTACCATCAAATTAGCAAATCAAACAAAAGAAGTAGAGAGGATTCTAAATAAGTTCAATCAAACTTCATTACATGTAGATTCATCATCCAAACCACTTGAACAAAAATCATTGTACGCAAAATAAACAAGCCCTTCAACTTCATTTAATACCAATTTCAATCCCCAATTCAATTTATTTTAGTAATAACTCCGAATTAAGTTTATCCTTGTTTAGTACACACTTCATTTTTGTTTTATGATATATTGTAATTTTTTTTTTTTTTTGCTCAATTCAAGTATGTCACTTTATAATTATTCTTATGAATAAAGTTAAACTGAATATTTAAACATGATCATTTAATATATTTCTGTTGAATTTTAGTCGAAATGACATAAAATCAGATAATTAAGAATATAAAAAACGAACAATAATATTTTTTTTAATTTTTATATCACATTGAATTACATCTAAATATATATATGACATTAATTAAACTTTAAGCATATAACTGTTGCACTAGTGTTAATTTCTAAGTCTACAGAAATTTGTTGGAAAGAGTTTTTGCTCTTTTGATTAATTTTTAATTACAGAGATGCTTATTTACAAATTGAATATTATAATTTTTAATGAAGTTGTAGCTTGGTAACTTTTTAAATTCAATTACATAATTTTTTTCTTGTAACTTACCCATCTTCTTTCCCTTGTTAACTAATAATCACCCAAAAAAAATAATAATATTTCTGTATTTAGAATTAAAAGCTTTGAATTAATTGATATAATATATATTTTTTTAAACAAAATTACAAGTCGATCAGGTAGTCCATAACAGTTTTAATATCTTCTCAATCTAATATTTCATGAACAAAAAATAATAAACCATCTATCTCTAATATTTATAATGTCTATTTCAATACTCTTAAAAACCCTAACATTCCTCTCCCTCCAAACAACCCACAAAATAAAAATCGAAATAAGAAATAATTCTTTTTTCTTTTTATGTAAACTAACCCACGCCCACAACTCGAATTAATTGATAGTACGTTATTAATAATACAAGTTACATTGTTAATAAAACGTGTTTTAATCATTTGCGTAGCTTAAAAGAAAATCTGCGGGAAGTAAGAAAAGAAAATAATTTTATCCTCCCACCTTCAGTAACAAAAGAGAAAAAAAAACGCACAAAAAAAACATGACAATCAAAATTATTATTTGAGATTGTATTTGTGTGTGTGCGTGTTGGAAAGTGAGGAAGAAACATGCCAGAACAAACCAAATGCGCCATAACTACTATTATCTTAGATTGGAAATTGGTAAAATATCCATGGGAGTTTGCGGAGACCATTTTGAGATTGAATGTTGGATACAAGCAAGTTGCTACCACATTCAATGGAGTTTTACCGACCATTTCGGCCTCGTACAGTCCCATAATATAGCAGGATTCAGATTCCATTCTTGTAACAAATATATTCTAATATTATATCACGAGAGAGTGCATAAACAAACACGCCCTTTAAGTAAAACAACCTAATGTCAAGCTGAGGCATCCTCCAGACCATCCTCATTCACAACCTCTTTAACAAGATTTTTGGTTGAAGGCAAACCAGCAACTGCATCATCCTCAATTCCACACTCATTTGTTCCTCTTCTAATCTTGAAGTATCCATCCTGCAGTTCAAAATGACATACAACTTAATCAGACACGATACTTTTCTTCTCCCCACAGTCAGTCATTCAATGTAGAAAAAAACTTTACATACTTCACCCCAGCTTCTATTCCACTGATTGGCGATAAGCTGCAACAGAAAAAGAGTAAACAGCCAAGCAATTAGATCAATGGAATATACGGTGATAAACTGCTTGAAACTATGACCAGTTGATTTACCCAGTAATCCTCTCCGTCATCAGTTGTTCCCCATCCAATAAGTTTAACCGCGTGACCTCCAATCGAAGAACCAGCAATGTGCTTATAGACTCCAGACTTGTAATGAGCAAAATCCTGTCAAATGAAAATTAAGACAAGATTTTAATGATTTATATTTCTTAAGCACCAGAAATCTGGAGTTAAAAATTACTAAAACACAATAGTGTAGCTTGCACCATGATCACAAACTGAAGAAAAGACCAATGAAGTTTAGTATCATTTGCAAGTAATCAAGAACAAGCACAAAGCTATTAGAGCTTCTGTTACACAGAAAACGAATTGGTTCTAACTAATTGTGTCAAATGGGCCAAAGTGGTAGCATGTTCATATTTATAAAAGATACACCATACTAAGAAGCGAGAACTGAGGATATAGAGGTATAGTGCTTTATTATATACCTCATAAACAGTAAAGGACACCTCAACTGGTCCATTTCGATATACTTCTTCCATTATATTCTGTGGGTCGGAGTGAATTTTATATGCATGGACGCTGTAATGTTTAGACTGTTTCCACAGCTGATTCCCCTTAACACACTTCCTCACACACTTTGGAGTAGGCCATGCTGGTTCACAACCAGGATGGTTGCAGCCAGTATCATCAAAATATGGATCACACTGCAATTAGCATGCACAAGCTAGATATTATGATCGGAGTTAAAACAAATGACACAAGCAGCGTTCAAAATGAATAATTATTCAAGAAAATTCAATAATCTCACAAGAAATGAAGTGATAGACGCTAGCAAGTATGACAAAACAGTGAAAGCTGCAATGATGTAAACACAAGTTAATAAAATGAACAAATGGAAGATACCTCTTCGGTGACAACACCACGGTATACAAAGTATCGCCAAGCAGCAATTGGGTATCCCCCATCACAACCAGATCCACATAGGAAGCCACAACATGCTAAGAGATCATTTACAGAAAGAGAGATATTCTGCATGTAGAGAATATACACAAAGGTTAAATGAAGAATAAATAACCAGTAATTTGCTGTATTCTATACGAAAATTAATTACCATGCCAAAATGAATGCAAAAGCGATCAGATAGCGCTTCAACAGCACCAAAAGCCCAACAAGAACCACAATGACCCTGATCTTTGATATGCAAAGCCATCCATAAGTTGACATGTAAAATGAAATAAAGTCAGAACCTTCCACATTTCTCTTTTCTTCTTTAATGTAAGGAATCAGAAACCAATTTCAGAAAAGACATGAATTTAACTAACCAAGAATCCTTCCAATGGTGCTACACTGTGACCAAGCTGTCCTTGCATCAAAATTTTTTGGCAACCTCAAGGATTTATCATGTTTTACAACAGGGATACCCAACAATTCCTTCTTAGGCGTTGGTTTGACTCCAAGAAGGCGCTTAAATTCACCAACCTGTACATCAAGTAAATATTTTGGATATAGGAAATAGACAACACATTTGCACGTACAAGAAATGTTCGATACGTTAAAGTATAAATAATTGAACAAATCACTTCGTATCAGTTTAAACTTTTAGAATTCTAAAATTATATGAGAGTGAGAGACAACGTAAGATAACCGATGACTCACCGTGAAATTGGCAAATCGAGGATTCATGGCGGCTTGCCATCCAGCATTGGGATTTTCATTTACTTCTTTGACAATTGAATCCTGCATAAAGCAAGCAATTACCAAAAAAATTGTTAGATCCCCAT
Organism: Carica papaya; assembly: GCF_054855325.1. Taxonomy (NCBI): domain Eukaryota; kingdom Viridiplantae; phylum Streptophyta; class Magnoliopsida; order Brassicales; family Caricaceae; genus Carica; species Carica papaya. The sequence goes on along the minus strand of NC_142313.1, from coordinate 12,779,143 downwards.
TCAACTCAAAAAATAAATAAAGAAATAAGAAAAACAAAAAGTTCCCATTCAGAAAAATACTTGAAGAATCCGAGAGGTGAGTTTGAGCTCGGGAATTTGTTCCACTGCCATAACCTGCGGATACATAGCAACCACTATATCATAACAGCCGACACAATGTTTTTTACACAACAACAGCATATAAGCTATGGAAAGGAATTGGGTGAAGCAATCTTACCAGCAGTAGATCTAGAACATACGTCTTTAGCATACATACAAGTATATATATACTTCAATCCACCTTAATCAGAAATGTGAAAAAAAAAAAGAAAAAAAAAATTCTAGAGCTGGATAATTAACATAAGTGAAATGTTTCACATGACAAGTTCACAATCATCAGAAGCGTCCTAAAAACTAGGGCCCAATAACACCAACGAAGTTTCCCATAATAATCAGCAGTTTAAGAATAGATTCCGATCGAGGTAAGCTAAATCCAAAACCATTTTTATACATCCAAATAAACCAGAACATGAAACAAGAAGCAACAGGAAAAAAAAGCCCCAAAAAGACAAAAGAATCACCTGAATATTAAAGGTGGAGATGGCCCCAAAAAGTAACAAAAAGCAGGTCATGAGGAGCTGGATGGCAGAAATAGGAGCAGCCATGATCCTCCTCCTTCCTCTTCTCCTCCCTGAGAGTGAAGAAAGGAGCTGTTTGGATTGGAAATGAAAAGGGTTTCTTGCTGGTCTCCTCCCTTTGTTGGTTGGAGAGGATAAGGTCAGTGGCTGCGACGCGAAGAGATCATTAATTGGCCATTTTTTATATAGGGAAAACTGAAAAAAAAAAAAAAAAAAAAAAAACCAGAAAACCAATAATGATTAAAGACGTGTAAAGAGCCGATGAATCTTCCCTGCTCTAGGGTGGTTTGTCATTGAAGTTCCCTCTTAGGTCAAAATGGATGGCAGATTCTACTCCTCTGATTAATCACGATAAGTAGCTGAAAGATATTTTATACCCTTGTTTATAAACACTAAAACTCCTCCAGAGGTTGTTATCATAAATTTCACGATTTATAAACTTTTTAACAGTATATAAATTAATATTGTTTTTTATGAATAAATCATTAAATTAATTAACTGATATAAATCTAATTATAAGTAAATTTAGTTCATTTATATGTGCATAAAACTAATAAATTTATTCTTTTTAACGTGTAGAACAGCAAGAATATATTCTTTATCTGGAATTTATTTATTTATTTATTTATTCATTCATTATAAAATTATTATTGCCTACTCTTTATTTATAGTTAAGTATAAAACCTGATTTAATTAATAAATTGATAAGTATATATTATTTAATAAGATAAAATTATTTTTTTAAAAAAATAATTAGTAAGAAGATGAACAACAAATTCTTGAATGGGTAATTGAGATTTTGTTTTTTTAAAAAAATTAAAACCTAAATGATTACAAGTCCTTGAAATATTTGCTAATTGCATAAAAAATTTTAAAAGTGTTGTTAAAAATTTCATGAGCTTTTATTGATCAAGTTATAAGATGAGTCAACCATGCTCCAAAGCTTAACACATTACAAATAAATATATAACAAAAAAAAAAGAAACATATAAAACAAGATTGACTATATGAGCTTATAATCCAACAAAAATCAAGTAAATACTTAGCTGATTGATGAATAATTTTTTTAAAAAAAAGTTGAAATCAGAATAAAAAAATTTCTAAGCGTTATACAGTTCAAATCTAACAATTTTTTTTTAGTTTACTTAACCAAATAAATTGGATTAATATTTATTTAATATCAAAAAAATTGAAAAACACTTTTGTAATCTACATAAATTATTCACCACCCATCAACCCTATTTAGAAAATATTTTCTAAAATTTGAGTTTTTAGATGGGCTTGTGTGAAATTTGGTTTATCATATTTTATTCTTCTTTTATATTTACATTAAAAAAATGTAATCAATAAAGATCTTTGAATTTATCATATTCTAATTTAAATTAACATAAAATAATATTAAATAAAAATAAAATTACTAAATATTTTGTATTACTTTTATAAATTATAAAATTAAACAAATCAACCAACAAAAAATCAATATTTAAATGAAACTAAAATTTAAAACTAATAAAGTTTAGTTCAAACTTAGAGTCCAAATTACCTACAAACACTAACGTGAAAGGCTATAACAAAACTTAATTTAATATATTTCTTTAAAAAAATTAATTTAAGATGGTTGTGATCGTTTTTTCCCCTTAATGATTTGTGTAATAGTTTGAAAATACTTCCGTATTAATTTTTTATATTCAATATGTTTAATTTAACATTTATATGTATTTAGAAATATATAATAAGATTAAAAATATAATTTAGAGTCAAATGAAAAAATGATAAACAAGAATGAAAGAGTTAGAATAAGCATAAAGAGATATGAAAAAATGTAAGAACCTTCTAAATGAAATAGTATAATAAAAAGTAGTAACTATTAGATAAAATGACATAGTGGAAAGTAATAATTTTTAGATAAAATGACATATAAAAGTAATAATTTTTAGATGAAATGACATTACAGAAAGTGACAACTTAAAAGTAGTAACTTTTAGATGAAGTGACATTACAGAAAGTGACAACTTAAAAGTAGTAACTTTTAGATGAAATGACATTACAGAAAGTGACAACTTTTAAACCAAGTGAAATATAAAAAGTAGTAACCTTTTAAACGAAGTGACATATGAAAAAACGACATATGAAAAGTGGTAACCTTTTAAGTGAAATGACATAATGAAAATTAACAACTTTTAGATGAAATAGTATGACGGAATGGTGGCAACCTTTTTCTTGTGGTTATCCACTCCAATTAATAGAGGATAGGAGAAGGAAGAAAGAAACATTCTAGATAAGAAAAAAATAATGAAAAACATAGAGGTGAAGAAAGAAGGTGGAGTACAAACTGTGTGATTTTTTAGAGTATTCTGAAGTTTTAGATAAAAATCTTGTAAAAACTCTACTAAATTTGTGAGAGCAGAGAAAGAAGAAGAGAAGATAAATAAGGCTCACGATCAAAAGAAAGTTATAAATCATTATAAATGTAAGTTTTTTCTTAAGTTTTGAAATTCAGTTTTTTTTTTTGTTTTTGATATTAGTTTTTTAATATTGTGTTGGATATTTTTTAGTCAAGAAAGTGATCAAAAATCATTCTGAAACTCTGTCAGATTTTTTAGAGAAAAATATTATAAATAAAGTCGGAATTCTATTGGAGTTAAAATTACGATTGCTAAGGATCTAAGATAAGTGGATATTATGGATTCATTAACCTACATAATTTTAGAATATTTTACGTATTTTCGGTATGAAAATGTAAAAGTATTTGAATTTTATTTCATATTTGTTAACTAAGTATTTGTTAAAATTTTACTTCGATATAAGTACTATTTCACTTTTTGTTTTCGAAATGTAATTTTGATATGTGTGCATCACTCATTATGGAAAGAAGTTATTCCGAAAATATCTGAATTATGTTAAACTTCAATCTGACCATACATAACCGTTCTGTATTCGCGTATATTGACAAAGTGATAAGTGTGCACTCATACATAATCGTTCCGTGTTCAGGTGTATTGACGAAATGATAAGTGTGCACCCATACATAACCGTTCCATGTTTGAATATATGAGAAAACAGTCTAATTTACATGCCGTAACCGTTCTGTATTCGGGGGGATAACAGTATTTCAAGGAACTCTTATATATCGTTCTGTATTTAGGTACATGAAAAATCAGTGATAAGTATTTGTGTCTATGCATAATGTATGATAACTTATTGATCTTCCATAATAGTGATGAAATATACAACATGGATCTATTTTCTAATTTGTGTATTCATTTTCTGATTCATATTTGTTTTGAAGAGATTGTAACACCCTAAATTTGAGACACAACTATTTAATTTTGAATGAATAAAACACTTTCGATTCATTTAATTTCATGAATTTTCACTAATTTATCTCTTTTTAATTTCTATTTTGTCGTGGAATGAGTGAATAAAAATTAAATTATCGCTGAATGGCAAAAAATAATTAAAGGGTTAATTTTGGACTTTTTCGAAAATAAATTCAGAAATCTGGACACAACTATAAATAAGGGGGACCTGTTTTAAAAAAAATTTAGGAAGCAAGGATCAATTCATGAAAAGAGAAAAAAAGGGCCACGTGAACGCTCAGTCAGTAGCACTATAAATCACCAGACACTGTGTGGCAGCCATGCTAACACGAGCTCTATGCGGGAAGCCACACTGACAACCCACATGTTAGGCCGATCGAACAGCTTGAGACCATTCTCGCGCGAGTGAACGATCGAGACCGGCTTCCTAAATAAGCTCGATTGGATGACCCACGTGTCTTCAGGTCTCCCAGATCGAACAACTGGATGAATTTTTTAAATAAGCGCGATCGGACGGTCCACGTGCCTCCACGCCTCTCGGGATGGATGGTCCAGATTGGTTGAAGAGAGGTATTTAAACTTCTCTTCAGTCAGCCCCAAAACCCTAGACGACGTAGGGCGACTAGAGAAGAAGAAGAAGGGTGGTCGAAAGAGAGCTCAGTTGCTGGAGAAACGTCGGCCCCATCATACCAGAACCCCAAAATGCATCAGTAAGCCCAAATTTTCTTCCTGTTCTTCCCGTTTTCCAATCCTTAACTGCCTAAACCATTTTCGATGTAGAGTAACTAAGAAAAGTCGCAAACTACGGAGAGGGACGATGAAGCTTGGCTGAGCCGCTGCACCGAAGAACCAAAACCATCGGTAAGGCCAAAATATTTCCCTCCCTTCTCTGAAAAACGCCTCCTAACCACGATTTAAACAAATTTCTACTAGGAACTAGCCAAAATTGGTTTGGCTAGGAGGGAGAAGTGCTGGAGAAGGAGGACCAAATGACAGAGCTTAGCAGTGCCGCTGCGTCGGAACCCCCAGTGAGTTTTTTTTGCATTTTTCGCCATTCTTTGCATATTGTCATGCCGTTTTGATGTACATTTTCAAATTTTACCAGAAAAATCTAAGAAATTCAAGAATCAGGAACCGTCGTAAGCCGTAGTGAAAAAGACAGTTCCTGAACACCGATCCAGAGTAAGAATCCCTCATATTTTTCTCCTGTTATGATTAAATTAAAGCTTAATCAACAGTAAACGGAAAGTTTTAAATAGTTTGGCAATTCCTTGATTGATTAAATGCAGGTTGTTGATGGAGCTAATAATCGATTTGTTCATATTCGTCTTTATCTTATTTACGTTGTCTATACGTTATTTTTATCTATATTTTTATTTGATTTTAATTGTTTTTATATATATATATTTCATTTTAATTTGTTTTACTTTGTTTTTTACTAGTTTATTTCATTTTAGTTGGCCTAACTCGTTTCATTTTTCTTTCATTATGACTATTACATTAATCACACACCTTGAATTGTGGAAGGGTACTTTATTGTGCTTCATTTTCACTTTCTACTTTATTAAAATTCCACCTTGAGTTATCATTTCATTTTATTATTCATGTTATTGTGACATGTGGTGCTTTTATTCTATTATGATATTTTAATTCACTTTTATTTAATAGTTTTATTCCTTAATAAATTTTAAAGCATGAATTTCACTTTTTTGTATTTTTGAAGTATGGGTCTTATGTGTTACAGGGGGGCTAAATAATAATAGAAAATATGCATGTGTAAATCAATGTCATTATATAAGAGGGCTTATTGGGTATCATGGAAAAGAATGTACGAACTTGGTACATAGAGTGAACCCTACCGTGGACGTTGCCCTTAGCCGTACGAGACTGGAAAGTCCTATGTCAAACGGGGTTAGGAGTTTATAAATTTCGCTCATACCGGACGGGGTATTAAGACGATTTTTTGTTGTGCTACCCATTATCGAACGGAGTATAGGGGCGACTGATCTATTTACCAAGAAAGTGTATGTATCTATTTACCAAGCATAGTGGGGATCTCTATGGACCCTTAGTGATACCGATAGGGAAAAGTAAAATGGTAGAGTAGAATGAGTATGGTAAAAAATATGACTTTGGTCAAATAGTGAAGAACCAAACAATTGAAATGTATGCTATTTGTAATTAAATTGTTATTATGATTTTATCTTAATGTATGACGCTTGAGAAGCTACTAGTTAAGGAGAAAATACTAGTATTTTCAGTGAAACGAGTAATGAATGCACTAGCATTCGAGTTTTATTACAAGGATACTCTATTGATTGTCTTATGTTTTTTTACAATTCTTTGATTTTTCGTGTAAGTGATAAGACATTGATATTCTGACTGAATTAGTGTAGCTCACTCCTTTCTTATTAACCATTTCAGATTAGGACGACCAAGACCCCGATCCTGAACAGTAAGAGATCAGCTAAACAATTACCTATTTTCTCTTTGTCAATTTCGAATAGAGGTTAATAATATTTATTTGTTAATGGTTTTCTCGTTTCAAGTTCTAAAGCATTTTCATAGCTCTATTTGGGCGTTTTAAATAAACGTGTAAGGAATGTAATATTCAAACCGTTAATTCTTCTGCTAAATAAAAGAATATGATATTATTATTATTATTATTCTGATTGGGGCCACAACACTTGAAATCTCTGCTAGGGGTTTTGGGCTTTTACAGAGATTATATGATATATGTTTTGTTGTGTGTAAATAAATTATATATTGTATGTACTATATTGTGATTTCATAATATTACTTATTGAGATATTTTATCTCACATCTCTATCACCCTCTAAATACTGAAGTTACTGCTGCTGAGTGAGTGGTGATATAGATGAAAGTTTTGAAGTTAGGCTTTGATATTAAGATTATTGTTTCGTACTCCTATTTAGTAATGTAAGTAAGAAAATTCAGAGTCTCATTCATATATTTATGTTTTACATTTAAGTGATGTAATGTTTCTGTAATTCTGTTATGATTAATAAAATTAAGTTATTTTATTTAACTTGAGTTTATGTGATTTAAATAAATATGCTCCGATGATTACTTTATAAGACATGGTATGATCTGTGACAATTTAATTTTTAACTCTATATAAAATTATGAACACCTACACCAACAAATCTAAAATTTGATACACCAAAATATATTTGCATCAGTATTTAATGTCTAAAAAATTTAAATATTAATGAGTATGGACTTAATTACCTTGCTAAGAACTATTTCTCTTTTCTAATTATATAGATCTATAAATAATCTTTTGAAAAATTTCAAGTGGAATTAAAATTAATGGATATAATATCTATCTTTTAAAATTATTTCTGCACGTGAAGAGAGCTCACGAGTTACAACTTGGAATGATTCGATATAAATTGTGTAATTATGATTCGTTGTTTTAGAGTAAAAAAAACAAATACATATAGATATAGTTATCTTCTCAATATATTTATACTTATGTATATATATTTGTAGTAGTATACAACTCGGAAGTTACCCTTTGATTAGTTTAAATGGGTTGCAAACTACAAAGATTGGTGGTTTCTTTTCTCCCTGTCTGAACCCGACTGAATGGTGATGTTATAAGTGGGTTCATTGGTCTGTATCTATCCCCATAACTAGGGATGGGCAGGGCGGTACAATCCAGTGGGCTCGTCGTTTTCCTGATACTTTTTTTTTTTTTTTTTTTTTTTTTTTTTGTGCATGTTGCTAGTTTTGTTTTTTAATATTTATATTTTCAAAAGGATATAAAATTATTTTACATAGTTTTTTAAATATAATTTTAGCTCCATCGGTACTAACCAGCAAAATATGGTAAAATTTGTTATTTTGTGAATAAATTATAAATTAGTAATGATTAATTTATAATATTTGATTTAGTTTGACTAAAAATTTATTAAGTTAACCTAATACAATAACTAACAAAATATAGTAATTTAGTTGAGTTAAATTTTGATTAATCTATTATGTTTTTGAGTAAAAAAAAAAAAAACTATTCTGTAACAACTAAATTTCTTTAATTGAGTGAGATACAATGAATTAAATATCTGATTTAACATTTTTCATTGTTAAAAAAAAAAAAACTTTATTGGCACTAAAATTCTCTGCCTAATAGTTTTATTTTATATGCCTAACATTTATGTAATTAGAAAAATTATAACTATGAAAAGACGTTATTAATATGATATAGTATCTTTTAATTTTTATTTATCCAAATTAAATTTAATAAAAATAAATAGTTTATGTTTGTGAAAAAATCAAAGCAATTTACATTAAATTAAAAAATATCAATCTCACCAGAAAATGGAAATCATCAAACGTAATAAATTTGCATCGACCCGAAGAGATACAGGTGTTTGAGGCTATTGTAAGAACATTATAAATTAAGGTGTCTGTCAAGAAGTTAAAAGCTACTATTGAAAATCTGAATTCTTTAAAATCACTGAGGCCTTTAAACAGTGGTAATTCCAATATAAGGTAAATGGTATTTGTACTAAAGTTATTGTGCATATTAAATCTTTCATGAATTACTTAAAGCCCTGGCCTGCTATAAGTATATCTTGCAATATTTATTATAGTTCCCTATTTCTTCTTCCTTTCAATCCAGCTAGGTTAATAAATTTTTGTGATTATAAAAGAAAGTATCCATATATATATATATATATATATTTATCAGTCCAGAAATTTAGCTGGTAATACACAAATTATTACACCCCAACATTTATGTATATTCATGAAGAGTAGGAGGGTTTCCAGAGAAATCAGTCTGTGTTATGTACGACGTGGTTTAAAGTGTTGAGCGCCTTGTCATATGATATAAATCCCATGAACCAGAATTCATAATTATCATTTGTGACAATGCGGATGTACCTCTCACAAGGGTTCAATCTGTTTGCACTAGGATTCACTGTCCGCAGCTGATCAACCTGCACCACCACCTGCATATACATATATACGTACATACATTAATATCAGATATACAAGTTCTTAGAAAATCAAAATCCCATCCTTGCAGAACATTCATCTTAACAACTAAAAGTGATAAAGAGATAACAAGCCAAGTGACACTAACCCAACAAATATGTATATGTTACCTTGTAGTGCATCCAGTCATGGGATCCGGTGGGAGAATATCGAGAGAGTGGATAATCACTACAAAAGCACACTCGTTTAGTTGAAACGTAAAGAGTCCCAATTACAGGTCCTGAGGATGTCGATAGATAGCAAACGAATGAATTTAACAGCTTCTCTCCAGCTAAAAGGTTGAATTCCTGTTGGAATACCTTAACAGGCCCTCCTTCTGTAAGCAATTTTGTTCCCTGAGCAAGCCTTGCCATTGCTGCATCACTCAGACTAGGACTCACCCTGACTATAAATTAAATCAATAACAGTTGATACGTTACAACCTAAACTCATGAGGTATTTTTCAGACAATCTCGAGAAGTCCCCTCAGTTGTGCAATCAATCAGTGAAGATCAAACAAAAAGTTATTCTGGCAGCTGAAGGATATTATAAGAAATTTAGCACAAGAACAGAGACAACAGAACAATGAGCAATTCCAGCAAACAAGAAATACCTCTAACTATTATCAATTTGAAGTCCCAATGTTTGAATGTTTCTAACATTCTTATCAGAATCTATAAAATAATTAATTATAGTAAATTATCCCAAAAGTTTAAACTGATGAAAATTACACAATTTATTATTATTTATATGTTAATACATCTACTCGCGTGTAACCCCAACTCTACCTTGTACTGAAATTAATTAACAGAATCAAAATCGAAACCAACATTCACATATTAAAACTCCTAAAGTCCCATACCATGAACTTAAAATGATATGAGAGCACGGACTCATTTTCACTTCCACGCTGTCCAGTAGTCTTCAAAATCTCTTTGATTCTCTGGAGTTATGGATTCATTTTCGCCATTATCAAGGTCAATGAAATCTCTTTCTACTGGTTTTAAATGGGAAACAAAACTTGCATAAAGAAGATCCAAATAGGAAAACACAAAGAAGAGAAAAACTCCATTCTGAATATTTCAAAAGCAGGAAAAATGGTTCAAGGTTAGAAAAACCCTGTGCTTAGAAGGTTCAACTTCCATCGTCTTACGAAGAAAAGTACTAGTGAAATGGTAATCTTCCAGACAGCACCCATTATCAACTCAAAGCAAAAGAAAAAGGAAATTAAAGAAGAATTTTTTTTTTTTTTTATAAAAAGAATGGACTTACGATGATGCCAAAAGCTGTCAGCAAGCGTCTCCGCTTTTCGCGTGGCATCTTCCATTCTCTTTCCGCATCGATTCAACGCATCGCATAACACACCCATCGGCCCTGTAAAACCTCCCATCCCAAGCTTAATTTCATAACACAATAACATACTTAATCACATATCAATTAGACCGCGGGGAGAGTAGGGAGGTTTATTAGGTTTCCATTAATAATCGTAAAAAGAAAATTTTATGAAAAACTCAAACTCACCCCTGCCGGATGCTGACGTTGGTGAGATCCGTATATAAGGATTACTGTCGTTGTTCATTGACGATGAAATTGAGAGTTGGGAGAAATCTGCGTAGGAAGCTCGGTTTCGTGAGTTGTGGATTTTGCGAAAGAGGATAGTTGTCGATTAATTAAGAAGGTAATTGCGTGATCCACCAAATTGGCGCCATCACCATCACTCCCGCCACTTTTCCTTGTGTCTCCGATTCTGATTCTGATTCTGGTATACTTTTTATGAGTTCTAGTTGTTGGATGAAAATCGGTCACGATCCGGTAATCCGGCAGGGACGACGAAGAACTGAGTTAAGCGATTGAATGGAATCGCATGTGCATGTGCATGTGCTCCCTGCTCATGGGTCTCCAAAAGATGGAGGTTCTCTGCTTTTTGGTCTGTTTGTTAATAGTCTTCTTCTTCATTTGCTGCCTTTTACAAAACTTATCGGCGCCTTAAACAAAATTATCAGACGAATTTGATTCTGAAGATGCTGGAATTATTTAACATTTTAACAAAAACAGGAAGTGTAATGAAAAATGGACAATCAAATTTCACTTCAGTTTAATTATAATTTTTTAAAAATTAAAAATACGGTTGAATGCTTTTATAAGGGTAAAATTGTGACATGAGCATAACTTTGCTAATAATTACTAAAACTTTATGCATACATTTATTAATATTTCGTTTTATTAAATATTTAATTTTAAGTTAAGTAGATTGAATAAATTAAATTTATAATTAAAATAACTATAATTGCAATAAGTTTTCTTTATGTGAATTTCAACATTCAGTAAGGATTTTTGTTAACTTTTGTTAGTGATTAATTGTTTATTTTAAATAATATTTGAATATACACAATCAAGTGTAGATAGGGAGAAAACATAAAAATAAATATATATATATAAATAATAATAAAAAAATGTTAGGAGATAATATGTAAGTTCTCTCTCATTCAAGGTGTGTCGTGAGTAAACTTCTTTCCATAACTTCCTAAAATTAGGAGCCCTAATTTGCAACAACCAAACACGGCTTTAGCTAATAGCGGCAGGTGTTTGCTGTTCGTTACGTAGTTAATAATGTTGATTAACGAATTAATTTTAGTAATAAAATTAGTTAATAATTAATTAATGAAATAAATGTTTGTTAAGAAATGGTGGGAGTGATGGAGACTGTTGTTTCAGTTTATGGCACACTCCCTCTGTGTACGTAATATACAATTTTTTTTTTTTTTTTTATAAAAAGAAAAAATTAAAAGGGAAAGAGAACAAGACGAGAGTGGAAGAGGTAAAGGTAAAATATACTAGAAATGAAAATGGGATTTCTGCACAGTTTTGGGTTTTCGTTTCATCCGAATGCAACTAATGTAAGTCTCTTTACTCTTATCCCCAAATCACTGTTTTACCTTCTCAATTTCTTCCTTCATCAGCACGAGTCATTGATTTCGCTTGCTGGGTTCGAGCTGTTTTTCTATGGGGATCATTCATGATTGTTGTTGCTAGTCTTCTTCTTATCCTCGATTTTGATGATTTTTTTTAGTTTCATACTCTCTCTTTTCTTAACAGCCTCAGCTCAATAATTTGCTGGTAATTATCGTAATTGCTGTAGTAGCTCACTGTTTCTTTTGGTGTAGTTTTCTGATCTATCAATATATTCATTCATCCGCTTGTAGAATCAAAATAATACACTGAGTCCGTTTGATTTTGCAAAATTGTGAAGTGAATTTTTCAATCTCTCTCGTTGGTGTTTGTACGTGTTCCTCTTTATACTGTTTAAAGTTTCTTGTTAACAATGTGAGTTTCTTTTTCTGGATTTTTACCATGATTTTAGAGCTATATTACTGGTCCTTGTTTTCTTTTTATTGTAGACGTAATTATATCAGCATTGTCTTGGAAATATTGTGAACTGAAGTAGTGTGGTGAAAAATTTCATATATGCCTTTGTCTCTGCACGATAATTCATGCCACTTTGGCAAATGCTGGTAGGCTTTCTGTAGGATCAATCAGAATCTGCTTATTCATATGTTTGTCTTATGGATCACGATTAATCACTGCTATCATTCTAATATGCAGCTAGGCCTTGCTTTGAAAATAGTTTCATCTTGAAGTCATGTGAATTTCATTTTCCTCTAGCTTGAAAATCCAGGTCATTATGGAATAATTTTTTCTGATGTGTTGTCTTTGAAAATGTTTAAGGCTGAAGAAATGGGCTCGTATGTAACATAAAGAACTTGAGATGTGTCCAGTTCCAGTTGTTCTCCTGTATGTGTCGATTGTTTCTTCATACTACTAAGGCTATGTTTGGTTTTATTCATTTATCATAGTTACAAGATATCCTTGATATGTGAATCTCATCAGAATTTTTTTTTCTTATTAAAAAAGGGAGAATACTACTCTGAAGATGCATAAATATTTATGATTTCTGTTTTAGTAGATAAGAATCATATATCCGTCTACATTGACTCGAAATATAATTAGAATACCGTTCTCAATTCCAATTGTATTCCGTTTTTGTTTATTCTTATTTCTATTTCATATTGTTACCCAAATGACCTTTGGACAAGTAGGCTGTGAGATTACGAGTCTAGTTTGCCTGGACTTTGTTTGATAGTGAAACATTTATTCTTTGCTCATCTGCTCAATGGAATTACTTTCCAATCATTATTTGCAAATTCATAGTTACTTCCACGAGGTCATAAAACTTATGAATTGACTTGGAAGCTCTAATGCTATTATATAGGATAGAGTGGTTGTTTGATTGTCAGATTTTAAGGAACTGATCACCTACAAATTTTATTACTGACTACAACATCTACTCTGTGCAGATATCCTTGTTCCCCCAATCGAGTCAAATTTATGATCTTCCCGTGACTCAATTGTGGAGCTCACCCTCTTCATGCCAATGGGCATTCTGAAGATCAACCATAAGCTATCAGGGGCGAGTAGCTATTGCAACCAAACATCTTACCCCTCTAATCTCAAAGGCACTGGGATGGAGGACAACCTAGCCTTGGGCACAGAATCAGGGGATGATTGTGATGATTGTGCCCTTACAGATGTGAACTGTGAACTAGGTATGGTTGATGATCAGCTCTGCATCATACCATACGAACTTTATGACCTTCCACACTTAAGGGACATATTATCTTTAGAAACATGGAATTTATGTTTGACAGAGGAAGAAAGGTTCTTACTGTCAGCTTATCTCCCTGATATGGATCAGCAAACTTTTTTTCTGACTATGAGCGAGCTCCTTGGTGGTAGTGATGTATTTTTTGGAAATCCCCTGGACAAATTTTTCCGAAGATTGAAAGGTGGATTTTATCCACCAAAAGTGGCTTGTTATAGAGAATGTTTGCAGTTCTTTCAAAAGAGAAAGTATTATCATTCCCTAATATCCTACCATGATAAAATGGTTCAGATGTTCAAGGACATGGGGAGGGTGTGGGACGAGTGTGAAATGAAGGTAGGTGTTACTGAAAGACTTTATATGTGGTCAAAAAATAGAAAGCGGAGGGACGTTGATTTGCTTGACCTTAATACCGTTCCCACAGATGGCTATATTCTAAATGAGGATGTTAAGTCAGATGCAATTGTGTGCCTTTTGTCAAATAAAGTGAAGTCTATGGAAAGTAAGAGACCAAATAATATTTTGCCTTCTCTCGTACCAAGCTGTGGTGCCAGGGGTGTTCTAAAAGTTAAGGCATCCAAGAATAGTGCATTCCATAATCGTACTCCAAAGATCTTCAGGGACATATCAGAAGAGGGTCGAACTGTAGCAAAAGGTCTACTGAAAGTAGTTCCAAAAGGTCCTGCAGTTAGACCAATGCAACCAAATGTGATGCCAAGACGACTGCAACCGATTTCTCTGGTCAGAACTCAAGGTTCAGAGCATTTTACTTCATCTCCTCTTCCAACATCTACATACCCTGGGAATGTAGGCGGGCTTATTGAATTACCTTCTCTTTGGCAGAATGTTGGTGGCAGCAAGGTCCATTCAATTCCAGAATTTCCTAAGTGTGTCTTGAATCATGAGGAGCTTACTTTACGAAGCAGTGGAGACGTGCAAAGTTCTACCAGAAAGATAAACAGGGAAATGGATCTGTTTGACGATATTGATGATTCAGGAAAACACAAATTGTTTGGAGGTGATGAGAGAAAGGGTTTTAATGGGGAACATTGGTGTAAGAAATTGGGCACAATAAACAAAGAATTTTGTCCAAAATCCTTGGAGCAATGCCCATTTGCTATTCCTTACTACCAACTTGAGCCGCACTTGCATACCATTCCTAAGGAGCGGATCTCTATCCATTCAAGACTTCCAGAAGTGATTCCGAGAATTTCAGATATTGGCAGTGTTCCTCGGGAAAGAGCAATATCAACTTCCTCATTTCAGATTAATGGCCAAAATGATGCAAGCATCAGAAAACTTGATAATCTTTCGAGTAATCACAGTGAGTCAGTGAGGATCAAGGATGAAGCTGTGCTTCCCTTAACATACAAGCGAAGGAAGGGTCAATTGAAGCTTAACTGTGAGGACTTGAGCAAATCAGTAACTGCAGGTGCTGATCTGGAGCCTGGTAATCCAAAAGAATCAAATCAACAACTCAGCAAAGCTGCAAAATCAGTGAAGGTAAAGTTCATGGGTTGGAAAGATGCCCTGTTGGACAAGGGACCTTGAACGAAATCTGATGGAGCTATATATGTAGGGCTCTTACAGATACATGGCTTCATGCATATGTAAATCAGTACATACATACGTAAATGAAAATCCTTATGTCCATGTTATCTCTTTGCCAATTGTTATGTTTTTGGACGTCTCTTAGCTGCCCCAAATACCTTGTCAGATGATACAAGGGATACTGATAAATTTGGTCACCTTGTCGCAGTTCAAGGTGGGTAAAAGTTAATTCAAGTTTTTGTTGAGTAATTTCCATTTAATACACATGGCGGTTAGGATTCTTTATAGATCATACTGGACACTTTGAAATGAACTTTCTTACCCCAATCCGTAATATAAGATAAAAATCAAGTTTCGTAAAATAATAAAATATTATTTAAAAATATGAATTGCAGCTTCGTTAAGAAAATAAGACACCTTAATATAATAACAATGATAATTGTATTACAAATATTAGATTTTAAATTTCTAATATACTAATTTTTTTTTTTATTTTTTATTTTTAAAAATAAAAATAAAAAAACACTATAATTTGACTTGGTTAAATCCAAACTGATGTGCTTTCTTATCCAAGAGAACGCAGAGGATGGCGCGTGGTTTGCTTCAAACCGTTAATAAGTTGTCTTCTCCACTGTCTTCTTCCCCTCACCAGCTCCTTTCAAAACCAAAACCATAACCATAGCTGCTTCAATGACCAACTCAATGCTCTCGCTCCGAATGCTCACCTGCTTCACCGCTTTACCTTCATCGTCATCATCTTCATCATCAACAACAAGACCTCGTTGTTCGTCTTTACCCGTGCCTCAAACCGTCAACACTGCCGTCGCTGCCTCTCTCAAGATTCCCTGCAACTTAGAGGCCATAGAATCTGACACACAGAGCGATAACAACAGTCTCAACAATAGGAACACTAAAATGAATGTTGGCAACCCTCGCGCAGACGACGACGAAGAAGAAGGAATTTCAAAAATCCGAGTGCCTCGTCAGAAGTACATCCCTGTTTCCAAGTCTGAACTCTTGGACGGCATAATTTCCGCACTCTTTGACTCTAAGGATGAAGATGCAAACCAATTTCTCCTCTTCTCCTCGTCGGTGGACTAATCCTTTGCTTTTTGCTGTATCCATCTAACTTAGTGATTTTCTTATGTATTTGTGCAACTGCAGGTGCTTGGACTCTATTCTTCACGCGGAGCACAAGCGCATTTTGGAGCAAATGCGATCTGATTATTTTTCCACTCAGAATATGGACGATGACGAGAGAGCCGGCGGCGGACAATCGGCTGGTTCTGAAACAGGAGCCGCCTACCAGCACGTTTTAGCCAACGGGGAGAAGTGTGTCTCTGAAAATGGGAGCCCAGATGGATGTCGCAAAGAATACAATGGGTTGCATGAGTTGCCATTACCCTTCACTTATGGTCTGGACTTGAGGAACCTCTTAGGTTCTTCAGACAAAAATGCCAAGTCACATTCCCAGGGGAAGACTAGGTTTGTCTCCAATTCCCTTGATTCTTCAGCTTAATCTGCGTTAATTATCTTGTCCCTATAGTAAATTGCAAGCCAATTAAAGACCACTTAACAGAAGTAGCCATTTCAATTATCCCGCTCTTCCTTCCCTTTCGATATTAGAGTCTAATTTGGTTTAACATCTAATTTCTATGCTGGTTTTAGTTCAATTTGACTAGTGCAAATTTGGATTATGCTCTTTTATTACATAAATTGGATTTTCTAGACTTGCGGTTGCCACTCGTTTCCAGCACGCTTTTATGCAACTTCTGAGTGACGCTCAGTTTGAAGAACTATCAGTTGAGGATTTGGCCTTGACATCTGCCTTGAACACAGACTATTTACTTACTTTGCCTATATATGTCGATTGGAAGAGAGCATCTGAATCAAATGCAATTATCTTCAGGTAGCTATGGTAGCTATATATTTCAAGTTGCTTTGGAAAGTCTGTATTATAAACTATTGTCCTCTTTGTTGCCTCAATATTGAAGTAGATTTAAACAAAAAATATAGAGTTTAGGTTGATGTTGGTTTTCATTCATTCCTTTGCCAATTCTGGGGTTCCAGGGACCCAGATTTCATATATTTTATTATTCTTTTGATTGAAGAAGAAATGGGAAAAGAAGAAAACATCAAAGGGTGATAATTTTATTTCCTTTTGAAGTTTGTTTACTTGTGGAGATCTAAGGTATCTCTAAAGTATACCCAAACTACCTGGGTAGAGCTCTTATCCTTATAATGAAATCTCATTATCACCATGATCGAGAAACTTCAAAACTCTGATGTCTTTGCACATTTATGTTTTCATATCATTACCATACAAGGATAAAGAGTGTTACTTTTTTTACTTTTCTTCAGCATACTAGCCTACCTTAGATGTTCCAGATGCTCTACCTTGCAAATATTGAAAATTATTTTGTTTTCTCAACTGATCACATTTTTCATTACAGGCGGGGATATGCAACTGAAAGGCAGAAGGGGCTGCTTATTGTTGAGAAGCTGGATTACATACAGTCAAAACTTCTTAGAGGAATATTTTCTATTGTTTCAAAGCCCTTGGGAAATTTTGGCAATTTGATAAAGGAGGTCACTTTTTTCTTTTTCTGTTAGTGACTGGTTCATAAATGTTTTTTTTTTGTCTCAGTCCCTCTTCTAATTTTTGTTCTAGTATGATTTGATGATCAGACCTTATTTTATTTTTCTCAGTGAACACATAGAATCTACGATACTGTTTAATCAACTAAGAGATTTTAGAGCTATATGTTCTTCTATGTGCAACTGGAGCATATTTCACTTCATCGACGTCAGATTGAGTGTTTTTGAAGAGAAAGGTGCATGCCTACATGAGAGAATTTCTTAACATTGTCAGTTTGAGTTAAGCGCTAAAAATTTTCAGAATTTGTTTTAGCAGAGCATCTATATGTTTTGTAAATCCTTTGAAAATTATTAGGGTCTGCAGTTCTTTGCTTTTTTTTTTTTTAAAAAAATATTTTGCTTCAGGCATATACATTTAGGCACACATGAATACGTAGGACGAGATGTATCCTGTGATTGGAGTTGGTGAAAACTTTTGCTCATATTGTCTAGAGTCTAGCAGTTCTGTTTTTACCTTAATATTGACTTAAACTACAGGCTTTGCATCTAGAGGTAAAGTACCTCTTCTACTGGTTTGAGGTATCATGTTTCACTAAGAAGTTTTACCTTAATGTTGTAAAAGATAGCTTATTTAAAGGTGTCAAGATTGAATATTTAAAATTTGAAGATTTTTTGGCTGCTAATTTTTATTAATTTTTTTTCTTCCTATTGAATGAATATAGTTTTGAATCTGTTGCTTGCTTTTGACTTGCTCTGTTTCAACTATTTTAGGACAGGCTTTCAGTAATGCATCTAATGCACCAGAAATACAAGATTGGACCAAGAGAATGAAGCTCTGGCTTAAGGAGCTTTACATTTTTCAGCAGTCATTGCTTAAAAACAAACAAGCTTCTGATAGTGAATTGCGAATAGACCAACTGTCAGACAGAGACCTTCCTATTTGGCTAGCAGCACAGAAGGCAGTGAGTCGCTATGAAGGACTCCTGGCACCTGTTGGACCCCGTGAAAGGCTCCTTAGAAAATTACTTGCATGGATTGGATTAATTCCTCCTCCTCCTGAGAAACCATTCCCACTTGACAGTGAAAGTAATGCTTCTGAACCTTATTTAAGGTTTGTAACTTTTTAAATTCTCTCTGCTCAGGTAATTTTCTTAGTATTTATTAGCTTTTCCTATTCAGATATTCATCTCTAGTATGATAGCTATACAAATGTTGTTTTCCTAATGGATGTACATGCATCTTAATATGTATACGTGAGGTGCTACTTGGATCTTTTCTTCAAAGTATTGGTTTGAAGTGTTTATACAGCCATTACCGCCTGCCAAGTGTTATTTTTTCTTTTCTTACTTGATTTCTACATCTGTGGTCTATTATTTGACAAGCTCTTAAAAGGTTTGAGCTAAGATTGTTATTATCTGAAATGAAGTAATAAAAAAATTGTTCACTCAGGTCAATTTTCTTATCAAGAATGACACTTAGTGATATATGGAAGCCTGCTTCAAATAAACTTTGTGGAAATGATTTTTGGAAAAAGTTCAAAACTTCCATTTCTATTCTTCTGTCACCATCAATTCTCCAGGTATTCCTTGTACATAAATTCATATGGTTTATTTCATTAAATTATCTTCATTACTGAATTTTTGGGATGGGTATTTACAGTTTATCCTTCTTCAACTATGGGAATATTTAAACACTACCCAAGCATTAATAAAGAGCTGTTAGTCAATTTTGGTTATGGAAGTTTGGTTGTATATACCATTTATGGTCTCCTGGGTTGGTGCTTTTGATGAGCAGGAGCCAGCATTCGAAGAATTGATTTTGCTTTATACAAAGGATATGGGTGAAGGAGATGGAAATGATAAAGCTGAATCTCGATCTCTGCAATTAAAAATATATGAAAGAATTCCAATTCCAGATTTGCCAGTAAATATTTCTAACACATCAATGTTTGTAATTTCTGTCATCTTCATGCTCGTGCCTTACTTTTTTAATGAGGCAGTTATAATCATTTCTTGACAGTTGTTTCCTTGATGCTGTTAAATTTCTATCTTGAATCTTTTCAGTTCTTGTCTTATCACTTGCAGGTTATTTTCCCTCACAAGAAGCTGTCTTTCCGTATCATAGACACAGTATGTGCACAAATGTTTATTTGACATATTTTAGATTTTCATCAAGATTGTCAAGGATAAGGTTTTCAAAATTGTATAAAGAGGTGGTCATGTTTTTCTTTTCATCTTCTTGTTTGTAAGTTCAATAATGTAGTATTGCAGATGCCAGCTTCCCAACATCCATTTTATGTGGCTTAGCCCATGACTGTCTGCTTACTAGAAGCTAAGCACATTAATTTAAAACTATTTGTTTATAGTCCATTTTTTTAAATCTTATCTAACTTTCCTTTGAAATATTGAGATTGTGGTTTAGGCGAATAATAGTTATGCCACTGGGCATACTGTAGTTTTTCTTAATTTTCATTAATTTTCAATAAAATTACAGAACTGTCCTTC
This sequence comes from Carica papaya, assembly GCF_054855325.1. Classification (NCBI taxonomy): domain Eukaryota; kingdom Viridiplantae; phylum Streptophyta; class Magnoliopsida; order Brassicales; family Caricaceae; genus Carica; species Carica papaya. The sequence continues at coordinate 12,758,889 of NC_142313.1, read as the reverse complement.
ATTTCAAGAAAATGGAGACTCAACTGAGTCCTGACCCCTTTTTTTAATTCTGTTTTCAACTTTATTTGTTTTTCGCAAAGCTCTTATGCATTTTTCATTTAATTTCCTAAATTAAACAACTTACATTTTCACTTGTTTTATTATTTTTCTCTCCTTGATTTATTTAGTCTATTCCTTTTTATGGGAACAGAAGTCTCATCAATGGGACACTACAGCTGCTTACATTAAAGCCTTGCTTCCATGTGATCTCTTATATCCATTGTTCATTTCATTTTCTATAAACTAGAAAAGTCGATTACCTATATATCTCCTACTTTATATTGGATTTCTTTTTGAACCTCTCTTTCTATCCTGAATTCATTTGGTTTTTTTGTTTCTTAACAGTCCCTTTCAATTTGACCAGCTATCTTCTTAATATGTCTTTAGTAACTAACTTTCTATCTTTGTTTCATTTGGTATAAAGTTTTACAGCAAAGCAGCTTGGCATGGGCCAATTAAGTGCAAAAAGAAAAAAAGAATCATAAAATTTATAATAGCCTGTGGAAAGCATGAGCGGCTTAACCTTGTAACTATATTAATTTGTCAACATAGAATGAACTATCAAACTATGAGTAACTTTAAGATGATGTGAAGAATAAGAGAAGATGCTTGAGCCTAATCTAGCCTTCTATCTCTTGGTGATGGTTTTTATATGCAAGATGAGCTAGTAAAAGTTTACGGGCATGAAGACTTAGAATTCTGCACTTGTGGTACCATGCAGAACAATTAATGTAAAGACCAATTATCCAAAAAATTTAAGCGATTAGGAAATGACTCAATTTAGTATTTATCTTTTTAGTTTCTATCATAAACTCCATGATGTGAATTTTTTCAGCTGCACTACTGGCTGATATATCTTTACCCAAACTGACCCTTTTTTTTATCATTTATCATTTTCTAAGAGACAAAAATTTGATCACAGTAATGTGAGGATATTTCCATTTCAGAGTATAGTATAACTTGGTGGATGTTATCATGTTATACTTGGAAAAGTAAAGACAACTCAAATATGCTGCATGCTTAGAGAAATGTGGTAAGCAATTTAGCTAATACATTGCAATGAGCATCTGAAGCTTCAGTCTTTCTGAAAGTGCTACCTATCTTTTTAGAATCATACAGAACGAAAGTTTGGGACTTATTATTTCATAAGTTTCTGAATGATACTCCTTAATCTCTGGCTTACCCTTTTGAGCCAAGCACTATAAAACCTCCAATTAAATATTTTCAGAAGTATAAAATGGATACTTTTAATGATGAAGAAAGAATGCTCTAACAGAAGTTTTTGGCCTATTGAACTAATAGCATTTGATCTCCTTTGAAGGTACGTTTGGATGCAGCCACAATATTGGGACTTTTGGCATATTTCATAAACTACAAATTTGAGGACATCTTATCTTCTCCGTATGTTAGTTTTCAATTGTATTGGCTTTTAGTTAAATGTCACTTACTTCAGAATTACCATGTTGCAGATAAGAATAGTAGTCATAGAAAATATCTTATGTCTGCATACATCCTTATGTTAGTTTCCCCCTTATACTGATTTTTTATCAGTACAGAATATTTCTTTTTCTTTCTTGTTCTTTATTTGTCTGGTCTACTGCTTATAACTCTCTCTTTTTTCCAAAATTTTTTTTTTCATCACAGATCAGCAATATTTCTTGATGTAATTGCTGTCAGTGCTCTAATAATATATGTGACTCGTGTGGCTTTGGGTTACAAACAAACATGGGATAGATATCAAGTGAGTGGAACAGATCAACAGATTCGTTATTGAGAATCTTTACTTATTATCATGAGTTTAAACTTTTAGTTCTATCTCCACTCTACGATATTAGTTAATTTCTGAGGAATTTATTTGATATTTCTGTAGCTTCTTGTCAACAAGACTCTCTATGAGAAAACCTTGGCCGGTGGCTTCGGCTCAGTTCATTTTCTTCTTGATGCTTCTCAACAGCAACAGGTGAGTAAATCCTGGTGTTTATATTCCCAGAAATGCAGGAGAAAAATTTAACACGAAATGCAAAACAGAATACTCCTTCATTAGATATAATGATACATAGTATTTTATACTGGATTTAGTCTATTTCTTGCTCAATTGTTGTATTACAGATCGAAAAAAATTCAACAGAAGATGTGAGCGAGAAAAACTGTTCAGATGTAGGCTGAGCACATCTGTACGGGGAACATAGTCTCTCCTCCTTCTCTCATCCTTCAGTGAGCAGGGAGGCAGTCTATGGTGCTCTCTCAGACTAGAAAATTTTTGGTCACAAAGAGCAAATCATTTGATATTGTTTTTGTGGGGAAGATAGCGGATAGAAATAGGGTGAGCTAAAAAGGAGAGGGTCTAGGGCTTCAATCACCTTTTGGGAGGATGAAGTTGAATGGTTGCTGTGACTTTTGCATGAGCATTACTGGACGAAGGAGGGAAGTTGTGGGGTCGGAATAAGGCAAGCAAAAGCCACAATCTATGACTGATATTAAGAGGTAATAACCGGAGAAAGTTTTTGGTCATCACAGAGAAGAAAGGGGAGGAAGTGATGCGCATCTTCATTTTGGAAGGTCCACTGGCCGGAGGATGGTGGAAGATAATGGTGGCGTTGTCTGAATGGTGGAGAGGAAGTTTGAGGTGCTGGGGGCAACCAAAGGAGATAAAATTGAGAAAACAGAAGGATAGGCATAGCCTGAGGCAATTCACGATAGCATGCCAGTTTTACTATACTGTCCAAGGTGTAAGATGGCGCTGATTGTGAGACTGGAGGTGAGAGGAGAGAGGAGTTTCGTTGACGCAATAAAGGAAGGTATGCGAGAGGGCAAGCCAGGTAGGGAAGAAGAGACCCGCCTTCAAGATGGATCGGACTAAATTCGAAATCCATCAAAACACAATTAAGGGATGCCGTTTTGATTATGTGGGGGGCTTGAATGGATATTGGTCTGGAGAGCCAAAAGATAAAAAACATACGGGATTTAAGCCACGGTTCAGCTAGGTTGAGAAAGGGAAACGAGTTAAGTAAGACATGAAGGAGAAGCGGGTTAAAAGCCTCAGACCCAAGTCCAATTGCGACAGGAGATGAGAAGCTGAAACCCGAGTTGTGCCTAAGGGGAAACCAGGAAAAATATAGGAGGCGCAAGAACGTGGCTGCTACAACAGATTTGGGCGATGGAGAGGATAACAGAGAAAAGGGGGAGTTTAGTGGAGCTCAGGAGGAAGAAGAATCGGCTAAAGAAATGGTGATGGAAGTCGAAGCCAGTTTAATAGTGTGCAAGGTTGCGAGAAGGACGAAGAGGGATCTGCTCGGTGCTGGTGGTGGTTTTGATGGTGCATGATTAGGTTGAAGGGGAGCCTGGGCTGAAAGAAATGCTTATGGTGCAGAAGGCTGAGGTGTTATTGGAGGATGAGAAGGGGGAACAGGAGAGAGATGAATGAGGAAGATAATTCTAGATGGGTCATTCCAGAATATACAACGAATTAGCAGAATGTTAGGGGTTGGTTTTGATGGATTAGAGGAGCAGGCCATGATGCTTTTCAAAGAGATTGAAAAAAGAAAAAAGGAGAAGGTGAGAGGGGAGAAGATAAGAAAAAATCCAGGGATAAAAATAGATAATGGGTGGAGGAACCTAGAGATTTGAGGAGGTTGAAATCCTCCATCAATTGTGGCAACTTGAGGAAGGGGAAGAAGATGGAAGATGAGGTGATTGTGAATACTTAATTAATGTTTGGTCATATTATCTCTTAGAATGTTAGAGGAATCAATGACCATAAGAAGAGACAGGTGATAAGAGATTTTATGAATAGATGAAAGTCGGGGGTAATTTGCCTTCAGGAAACTAAGATGTACTCCACTTCGATTAGCATTGCCTGCGACAGATTAAGGAGATTAGTTGGAAAGAACTTCCAGCTAGTGGGGCTTCTAGTAGCATTCTATTTATATAAAACAATAGTTTACTTAATTATGTGAAGGTGTTGTGTAAGGAATGCTCTGTCTTATGCCTAGTTGAAAATAAAAGAAATAAGTGGAGATAGGTGTTTGCTAGTGTATACCACATAGGTGAGGAGGGAGAGAGGTGTGTGTGTTGTGGAATGATCTGGATGAATATAAACAAAAATCGAACCTCCCTTGATGGGATGAGATTTCAATATGGTTTGCAGTAGACAAGAGAGATCAGGAGAGTACTTTTCGAAGATTTACGCTGATGAGTTTCGAGAAACTCTAGTTAGGCTTGAATTATTGGACTTTCCTCTCATGGGAGGTAAATAGACATAGTTCAATAAGGGATTAAATCTAACATGTTCCACAATTGATAGGTTTTTTGGTGTCTATCCCGTGCCAATCTCAATTATCAAAGTAGTACAAAAATTTTGCAACACACTATCTCTTACCATTTCTCCATTTACCTAACTTCCAAAGGGATTAAATTGGGTACTCGTCCTTTCAGATTTGAGGATAAGTGGTTAAGAGTTAATGGCTTATGTGACAAGATCAGTGAATGATAGAGTGGGGTGAGGGTGGATGGTAATGTTAGTTTCAGAGTGGTTCAGAAGATGAGAGAAGTTAAGGCTAAATAAAGAAGTGGTGTAAGGAGTGGTAAGGAGATACTATGGTTACAAAATCTTTACTATAGGACCTTGAGGCCTTGGACAACATGGAGGGGGAAGGAGGCTTGTCTACTGAAGATTTGGCTTGCAATGAATTCATACAACTTGAGTGGGTAAATAGAATGCAAATGGAAGAGATTTCATAGAGACTAAAATCAAGAGTTAGATGGATAAGGGAGGGAGATAGAAACACAAAATTCTTCACTGCATAGCAAATCGTTAAAGAGGAATCAATTATGTGGGGAAGATTAATATAGATCATCATTTGGTGAAGGTTAATGAACAACTGAGGGAAGGGTTTATGAAATTCTTTAGTAGATTATACTGTAAGGAATTCAACTAGAGTCTAAGCTGAATGGTCTGAATTTTACGTCATTGGATGAGTGGGGCCGGAAATCACTTGATAGAGAGTTCACTAAAGAGAAGATTCTAGAGGGACTCATGCAATGTAGGAAGGATAAAGCTCCTGAACCTGATGGTTTTGACATGAATTTTCTTCACAAATTTTTGTATTTGATGAAAGAAAATATTTTTGAGTTTTTTAAGGAGTTTCATGAATTTGAGTCTTTTGTTAGATGTGTAAACTCTTCCTTTGTGATTCTTATTTCTAAGGTAAAGGAGTGACAAAAATAAAAGATTTTAGACGTATCAGTTTAGTAGAAACTTATTACGAAAGTGTTGGCTTAGAGCATGGAGAAGATGATAGGTAGGGTGATGGGAGAGTATCATCATGTTTTTATAAAAAGAAAACAGATTCTGAATGTGATTCTTGTTGCTAATTAAATCGTGGATGATCTGTTTCACAAGAATTGAGAGGGGCATGGAGAAAACATATGATCTGAATGCGACTCTTGTTGCTAATGAAATTGTGTTATGTAAATTGGACATGGAAAATGCTTATTATCATGTAAATTGTATCTTTCTTGATTATATGTTTAGATGACTGGGTTTTAGGGACAAACAATGCAAAATGGATCAACTCATATATTTCTACAGCTCCTTTTGTGGTTATGGTAAATGAGGACCTGTGATCATTTTTCAATGCCTCCACTAGTATTAAATAAGATGATCCCTTGTCTCCTCTTTTTTTTATCGTTGTTATGGCATCTCTCAATAAAATGTTATTTAAGAGCCAAAAATCTGAAGATATGTAAGGGATTATAGGTGGGTGAAAGTGAGCATATGGAAGATATAACTCACATTTTTTTGCTGATAATACTTTGTTATTTTGTGAACCGGATGAGTAGAGCCTTGCTTAACTTTAGATATATTTTTTTGAGCTTCCAAATCGTCTTTGGATTCAATATCAACCTGGCGAAATCTGAACTGGTGAGACTAGATGTTGGGAGGGGTGTTACCATGCTGGCGAGGATTTCGGGGTGTAGAAGCGTGGATTTGCTTATCAAATATTGATGCACCATTATGGGTTCAATATAAAGACTTGGTGGCTTAATACCCTATGGTAGCGAGATTTAAGAAGAGATTGATCAGATGGAAGAGAATTTTCCTATCTAAAAAAGGGAGACTCCCACTTACAAAAAACACAATGACCTATAACCTTATTTGTCATATGTTATTACTGACAATTCCTGTAAGTGTAGCTAAGAGACTGAAATCAATTCAACGTAGATTCTTATAGGATGATATAAAGTAGGAAAAAGTATTACTTGATGGTGTGGAATAAGGTTAAAAATCCTACGTATCAAGGAGGGTTGGGCTTGAGATCTTTGGTGGAGGTGAATATGACTCTACAGGAAAAATGACTTATGGAGATTCATGAACGAAAATGGTAATTTTTTATTGAGGGTGATAAAGGCGATGTTTGGGACTGTGGATAGAGGGTAATGTATCAAGCTCTCATGTAGACCCCATGGGAAGGGGATGTGGAAAAAATATGCATTGCAGAAATAAATTCCAGGATTGTATTTGCTGGAGGGTTGGTACTGAGGACAAGATTAGTTTCTGACTTGATGTCTGGTTAAAGAGGGAGTCACTCAAAGAACAGTTCCCAAGATCTATTATATTGCGTGATACAAGAATATTTCAATTCATGAGTCTTATAGTGACTTGGAGGAAGGAGAGTGGAATGTAAAAATTATAATAAATCTCAATAATTAGAAAGTTAAAGATTATGAGATTCTCCTCTATACCCTTGCTACAATTACAGGCAATGAGAATAATGATCAACCACTTGGGAGATTCAATGTTAGAGGGTCTTTTTTAGTCAGATTTTCCTATAAATATTTGATTAAAAGTAACACTACGGTACTTGCTTTCCCTGTCCACAAATCTAGAAGGATAATGGTTCACCTAGAGTTGGTTTCTTTGTGTGAGAGGCAGGTCGATGGTGCATTCTTACTCTTGACAAGCTGATCAGGAAGGGAAAATATTGGTAAATAGGTTTTTTTTTTGTGCAAAAGTGGGGTGGAGGCATGTAACTGTTAAAAAAATATTAATTAATTAAATTACTGAAAAATAGAAGAATATGAAAGAAAGTGAAGAGGAAAAAATTGTAGAAAAAATAGGAGTTTTTTGTTGCAGAGAAAATGTTTTTTTTTTAATTGACATATTTTCCATACATATATATATATATATAAAATGGAAGAAAAAATTTACAGACTTTAACTAATTCTATTAACTCTGATATATATCATAATTTAAATAGAAAGATATGGAGTTGAACAAAAATATGAAGCTTCATTCCTATTTGACAGTTATTATCAAAAGCTGTTAATATTAGAAAAAAACAGTAAATATAAAGTTTGAAGAAAACAAAATCAACTCCTTGTTCCATGAAAAACTCAATCTTCAACACTCTTTCTTGAGTTTTCTCTTAAACAAACCAAGTTTAACTCTTAAATCTTTAAATTTACACTTAGGCAGAGCTTTGGTCAATATATCAGCAACTTGATCATTTAAATTGCAATATACCAAATGAACTTCACCATCCTTCTCAGCTTCATGAAGAAAATGATACTTCACTTTAATATGTTTTGTTCTTCCATGTTAAACCGGGATATTTGCAATTGCAATGACAGATTTATTATCCACATAAATTACAATTGGAACCTCTTGCACCATATTAAGTTCATTCAAAATTTTTCTAAGCCATATAGCCTGGTTTGTTGCTGCAGCTGCTGCTATATATTCAACCTCAGTAGTGGACTAAGCTACAACCTCCTGCTTCTTTGAATTTCGAGCAAAAACACGTGATCCAAATGAAAAAACAAATCCTGAAGTACTCTTGCAATCATCTGAACCCCATCACTATAAGAATTTCCTTGCAATGCATCACTTTCTTCTCTTGAATACCAAATACCATAACCAATAGTTCCTTTAAAATACCTCAGCACATTTTTTGCTGCTCCAAGGTGCTTTTGACTAGGTGAATTCATAAATTTTGATAAACAATTAGCTGAGAACATTAAATCTTGCCTGGTAGCAGTCAAATAAAGGAGTTTTCTAATCAAACTTTTATAAAAACTTGCATTTATTTTCTCAGCTTCATCAAACTTTGACAATTTTTCATCTGCAGAAAGTGGTATGGTAGTTGACTTGCAATTCTCCATTTTAAAGCTCTTTAAGACATCTCATGCATACTTTTTTTGAAAAAGAAAAATTTCATCATCAAGTTGTTTGACCTCTATACCAATGAAATAAGTCATTTTCCCAAGATCCGACATCTCAAACTCTGCCACTATATGTTGTTTAAATTGCATTAGCATCTTTAAGTCTCCTCCTGTCACCAGCAAATTATCAACATATATTGACACAACAAGCTGATTGTTCCTGTCAACGCCCTTCACATAAAGAGTTGCTTCAGTTTTGCTCCTCCTAAAACTCATGCTGATCAAATGTGAATCAATTTTGGTGTACCAAGTTCTAGGAGATTGTTTAAGCCCATATAAGGCATTCTTTAGCTTATACACACAATCACCATCTTCAAAAATCTAAAAGCCTTGAGGTTGCTCCACATAAATCTCTTCTTCCAAGGCTCCATTGAAAAAAGTTGACTTCACATTTAAATGAAACAGCTTCCAAATTTTCTTTACTGCAAGAGGTACAAGTAACCTTATTGTTTCATGTCTTGCAACTGGTGCAAAAGTTTGCCAAACTCAACTCTTGCAAACTGAGCATATCCCTTCACCACAAGTTTAACTTTATACTTGAAGACTGACCCATCAGCATTAAACTTAGTTCTGTAGACCCATTTGACCCCTATCACATTCTTGTTCAGAGGTCTTGATGTGAGCTCCCATGTTTCGTTCTTGCAAGTTGTGTCAAACTCCTCTTGCATAATTGTTTTTCATTTAGGATACTTTGAGGTCTCATCAAAGTTAGATGGTTCTATAACTGCTAAGTTGCATCTCTCATAAATTTCAGCAAATGATTTTGTTTTTTTGGTAGGAGTATCAGCAGTAGGATCTGAATCAACATCATGGTCGCTTTGTTCATATTGAATATAATTAGTCGGACCGGATGTAGACTCGAAGGCAACTGAGCCTTCCTCAATTTTCTTTATTTTAACTTGCTTCTTCTCCCAATTCCAACAAGCTTGTTCATCAAATTTTACATCCTTACTGACATATACTTCACCAGAATACACATAATAAATTCTATAACCTTTGGCTTATCCTGCATATCCCAAGAATATACCAATTTGAGCTCTGTCATCCAAGTTGGTCCTCTTCACAAAAGGAACAAGTGTATAGCAAATTAAGCCAAAAATTCTCAAGTGCTTTGCTGAAGGCTTTGAACCACTCCATGCCTCAATTGGAGTTTTTTCTTTAACTGATCTTATGGGAAGTCGTTTAAGCAGATAAACTGTAGTATATACAGCTTCAGTCCAAAAAACTTTTGGGCAACTCCTTCTCTAACATCAAGCATCTGACCATCTTCATTACTGTCCTATTCCTTTTTTCTGAGACTCTATTCTGCTCAGATGAATAAGTAACAGTAAATTGCTGCAATATACCATAATCATCACAAAATTTCCTGAATTCAGCTGAAATATATTTATTGCCATTATCAAAGCTTAAGTTTGCTATCTCACACCTACTTTACTTTTCTATATATGATTTAAATTTTTTAAACACAGAAAGCGCCTGACCCTTGCTTGAGAGAAAATAAACCCAAGTCATCCTTGTAAAATCGTCTATAAATAAAATAAAATATTTATTGCAATTTAAGAAAGCAACACTCATAGGTCTACAAACATAAGAGTGGATTAGTTCAAGTTTTTTTATTGCACAAATAACTCTATCAGTAGAAAAACTGGTCCTATGCATTTTACCATACTGACAAGCTGCACATACTTCTTCTCCACCAGAAATAATAGGCATATCATTCACCATACCATTCTTCTGCATCAACTTTAATGCATCAATGTGATAGTGACCAAAACATTTATACCACAGCCATGTTTCATCATTTTTAATAGACAAGGCAATTTGATTCACATGCTTCAAATATAAAATATAACTATTATCAACCTTCTTAACTCTCACAACCTCAATATTTACAGCATCATATACATGGCAGCAATTATTTCTGAATAAAATTGAATATCCTTTGGTTTGCATTTGAACCACACTCAATAAATTTTACTCTAGATCAGTAATAAATAAGACATTAATAATAAATTTTGTACCTTATTTAGTGTGAATTGGCACTGAACCTTTGCCTTGAGCTTTCACAATCATACAATTTCCAAATTTCACTTTGGTTCTACAACTGGAATCTAGACTAGAAAATAGTTTCCGATCTCTAGCCATGTGGCTTTTACAACCACTGTCAATGTACCACATATCAACATCAGGTACATAAAGATCTTGAGTAACCATAAACAAATGGCACTTCTGCTACGTCTGATTCTCCACAAAGTTAGTTTATTGTTACTCAGTAGACTGTTTTTGTTGCTGTTGTGAATTCTGTAATTTTTTATTTCTTTTCCAACAAACTTTTACGATGTGTCATGTCTTTTTACAAACTCTACATTGCAAATTCTTCAAGCATTTACTCTCCAGATGCCCACTTCTGTTACAAAGGCTGCAAACAAAAAGTTTTTCTTTTTTATTTGACTCTTTTGAGCTTTGCTGCTCTTTACTTTTAAGCCCAAAAGATTGACCAGCTTCTTTTGAGATTGTAGCAACTTGCTTTCCCTTACTATCGCTTTTAATTGAAGTTTTTGGCTCTTGAGCTTGTAACTTGCTTATCAGATCGGCCACTGTCAACTTTATCAGATTGCAAGTTTTTTCGATCACTGAGAGTTTTGATTCAAACTTCTCTGAAAGGTTGATCATCATCTTTTCTACTACTCTTTGATCCTTAAAATCCCCTCCAAACAATCTAATTTGATTCACCAGATTTATAACATTGGTAGAGTAGTCTTTAACACTTTCACCTTCTTGCATTTTCATTTGTTCAAACTCCCTCTTTAATGTTAATAATTTTATACCTCTCACTTTTGCACTTCTAGCTTACTCTTTCTTTAAATAATCCCAAGATTTTTTTGTCGTTCTAAATCCAACCAGTTTTGGAAAAATATCTTCTGATACAGCTGAATGGAGAATGGATAGACCTTTAAAATTCTTTATGGAGCTCTATGCATCTCGACGAATTTGTGGCAATGTAGGATTTTCAGGTAAAAGCACCCTAATATAATCCTCCTCTACAGAAGCCCACAAGTCATAAGCAAGCAAATATGATTCCATCCTTACAACCCAAAAACCATAATTTTATCCTGTAAACACTGGTGGTGCAGGTAAGTTCACATTCATGACCATTTTTTGTCAACTTGACGATATTTAATCAAAGAGCAAGCTTGCTTAACTCCTCATAGCCCACAAGAAGAGCAGCTCTAATACCATTATTAAAAAAATATTAGTTAATTAAATTCTTGAAAAATAGAAAAATATGAAAGAAAGTGAAGAGGAAAAAATTGCAGAAAAAATAGGAGTTTTCTACTACAGGAAAAATGTTTTATTTTTTTTTAATTGACATACATTTTCCATACATATATATATATACAAAATGGAAGGAAAAATTTGCAGACTTCAACTAATGTTACCAATTCTGATACATATCATAATTTAAGCAGAAAGATACAGAGCCAAACAAAAACATGGAACTCCATTCCTATTTGACAGTTGTTATCAAAAGCTATCAATATCAGAAGGAAACAGTTAACATAAAGTCTGAAGAAAACAAAATCAACTCTTTGTTCCATGGAAAACTCAATCTTCAACAGTAACACATCCGTTTATGGTGTTGTTTTTGTGTATAAATTGTGGACTGTTGCTTATGGACTATAGAGCATCAATTAGATGATGGGCGGTTTGGGACGAGAAGAATTTGGGCATGGACGGTTATTAACAAATTGAAGAAGCATTTTATTCTCATTCCCCTAGTTACTTTTTGGGTAGTGTAGAAAGAGAGAAACAGGAGGGCTTTGAGAAGGTGTAAGATGTCTTTAGTAGAGTTAAAAATAGATGGTTCCAACTTCTGGATTTTTGATTATAGGTCATCATCTTTATTTACCGGAGGATTTTAAAAACTTTATTGATATATTGATCGATATGTAATATTTTTATATATGGTTTTATACTTTCTTGGTGCTTGTGAATTAATCTTTCCACACTATTTTTATTTTTTTAAAAAATATTTTATATTAATTTGACGAAATCTTCACTGAATAGGTTGTTACTATTATTACTAAAGGATTTTTTGAGAAAATGATATATGTTAAATAATGAAGCCAAGTAACTAATCATCACAACAGCTTAATCTAGTGAGAACTGAGTCCTCGCATTACTCTCATATTATATATCATACGCCATTCACTATGTTAGAATTGTAGAAAAATTTAGGTTATATTTATGCTGAATTTTAGTTTTGTACAGAAATGAGGAAGTTCGATTCTAGCTCTTAATTCTTCAAGTGTAATATCATGTTAACTACATGTATTGGGGATTGATTATCTTAAAATATTAAGTTGATGTGAAAAATCAACTTATTATTTTTATATTATAAAAGTATAATTGCTAGACCGAATCATGACTTGCTATGCGTCCCTTCTTTGAGCCACATCACATAAATATTAAATTACCTATCTTGTCCAAGTGATTAGCCTGTTATGGTTATTCGTTATGATGTGGGGTATGTGGCGATCAAATTTTCTTGCATGAAGGTATTAGAATGGAGTGGATTATTTTGGTTATCTGGTATTGAAATAATCTGAAAACCTTCTTTAAGGATGAACTAAATATGATAGATAAAGAGTGCGAAGTCCTTCCACTGCAGTGGCTATGAGTTTTTATTTGTTTCTGTGATGTCTGATTCTTTAACTCTTTACCTATTGTATGCAGTACAAGGAAGCTATTTTGATGTACGCAGTCCTGCTTAAAGGGGAGAAGAATCAGGTTTGCTCCTACCATAATTCCATTCCATCTTTGTCTATTGATCACATTAATTTGTTCCCTCATCTTTTTCTATCGGGCACTTTGTGATTAAGGTAGAGAAAGTGCTCCAACATGAGTCGAGATTCATATTTAAACATCCTGTTTGCCAGAAGTCCTAATTTTTTAAGGTTACTGATTTAAGATTAATCTTTTTATGGTTGACTATAAAAGTTTTCAAGAGACATCGTTTCTTATTTCCTTGGGAAAGTGAAAACAATAACTTTTGGCTTGGTATACTAAATTCAGGACGTCACCAAGCTTGTTTCTGACTAATAGGTTATTTGCTACAAAAATGTTGGAGACAGATGTGAAAGATTTATGTACGATGTGTTCAAGGCAAAGGTAAAAAGGCAAGGAGTTTTTGTCTTCTAATAACCATATATGACAATTAATTTGGTAGAAGATGATGCAGGTTGAAATGCCGGTTGAAAAGGCAATTGAGACATTGACAAGGCTAGGATTAGTGTCAGAGTCGATTATTGATGTAAGAATTCGGCTGCAAGTTCTTCCTTGTCTAGAAGCATACAAAGCTCTCAAAGAACGTTGGAATAGTTTGCTCAGCTAGTATATTCAACAGATGATCCAATCTATTCTTTTCTTTCTGGAAGACACTCTGATCGCTGTTTAGCATATAGTGCCAGTATATATGGCAATTCACAATAGATTTCCAAATTAATATTACACAGGCTTAATTCACCAACTGTTTGTTTTTATATTTTTTTCTTGGGGAAGAAGAGGATGTTAGGCTCTTCTCAAAGTTGTATATGCTGTAGCATTCTTAATTTTGTAGAAATTTCTATTTGGACCTCAGTTAAGTTGTATATGTTGTTTATAAATGGGTATCTAATTGTCTATGTTTGTTGCTCTAACTCAAAAGCTTGTGAAGTATCTTTTAGACTAAAGTTCAATTATCTTAAAGAGTTTTTTTTTTTTTTTTGATAAATCAAAATACATTTACATAATTTAGAATTAATTTTTTTTTTCATAAGTTAACTAACAAGTTATTACCAGGAAGTTATTTCGGACCTTTTCTACATTAAATATCATTTTTTTAAAAAAATTATATATACATTGAAGGATAGTGGCCTACCTACTATCCCAATGCTTACATATGTGCAGAGATTCTATGAAACAAGATTGCTGTGAAATCTACAGGTTTTTTTTACGTGGGTAGGTAAAAGTTATGAGACAATTTTACAGTTTTAATAAGACAAAAAGAATAGCCGGTTGTAATTCTTGAACTCTCCATACTGAGAAAATGTTCCTTCATCTTGGGCACCCTAGACCATATAAATCTTGATTCATGATACTTCATCTATTCATATAAATTAGGTGTTATGGTCCTCCGAATGGATCTTGTTATGAACCTATGAACATAAAAATTAGTAGGAGTTTAGAAGTTTTTGAGTTTTTTCTTCCTTTGCCCATTCTAGAAATTAGTTTAAAGGCTCTGGGAGAGCACTCAAACTTCTTTGTAAAAATTTTCATGAAAAAATCTGCCTGGAAAGACAGTGCCTTTATTACAATAAAAGAGTAGTTAGTTATTTCCAAAATTATCTTAACCACTCTCGTCCTAATCCAGACTTATTCTGCCTTATTTCGACATAATTACGACTATCATGCATAATACATCATTTAAGACACAAGTAACACTTTATACATAACATTCACACATAAAACTTTACACATTATACAATTACATAATCTAACATCACGAGTTCATGATCATATAAATCATGTGTTTGATCACAGGAAACAATAAATCAATGTTGTTCCTCACAATTCAAGAGGCTGGGCCTTCGTAAACACAAATACTCCTCCACCCCCAACAGCTCGGCCAAGAAGCATATGACGGTCTAGATAAGAAAGATAGTATAGTCCACCCACTGATCTCCTGCAGTTTAGATATTCTCTCGTTTATGTCAGATATAGAGAATCACATTTTTTGATAAACCAAACAAGGTCATAACATATGTGATTTACCTTCCTGGGTTTGGATTTGTTACAGGAACTTGGGCTTTGAAAGCACGTATAAACTGCAAGATCTGGGCATTAAAGAGAGACAGTTTTTAAAGAAAATTTTGGAATTAGTTATTGACTTCTTTACTCTGACAAATATTTGATTTTCAACTTACACAACTATCATGGTCAGTGTCCTTAATAACTTTTTACAGCTTATCAGACATTTTCAATGAAAAATAATACCACCCAAAATCAGTAATCTACATTTATTTACCTGTAGACTTAGATATGATCGTGGAAGTATCGCTGGTGCTATGAGAGCTTGCAGCTCTTCACTGATTTTTATGCTTTGAACAGTTACCTGCCATTATTTAGCTGTGAGCTCCTTTTTTCCCCTTAAATGATAACCAATACTGTCTTCCCAAGGTAATAACAAAAATTAACCGACGGAAAGTGCCTGATTGAATTAATCCTCATGTAACAAATAGGTACGAAACTATAAATCTGCCACACTACAGAAGATAATTTCCTTTCAACTGGTTTGAAGATATCAAATATCTTAATAGAGAAAGTCACTTCATTTGCTAACGTAAGTCTACCATCTTGAGTACATCTTGGAAGCCTCAAGTACATAGCTACTGTAAAACAGTTATAGTCCATGTATTTCATCATTATGTAGTGGTTCAGGTTACCAAATTAAAATATGTTCCATTTAGGGCAGGGCAACTGACCTCCTCAAACTGAAGGTAGATGTTACGGACAGAAACAAGATCAAATTTTGCAGAAACAACGAGTGTGGCACCTTCTTGTTCCTGTAAAACATAGGAATCAAAAGCTTTATTCAACATAACGTGGCCTAAATTGTCTATGAATATGGACTATCTTCAGGAAAGGTATCCAGTGAAATGCAACTGAAAGAGCCCCAAATTGAATAACTCTGTCTGATCACAAGCTCCCAAGTATAAATGTTTATGGCTTTGTTTTCTTCCAAATTTCATATGAAAAAAGTGACACATCAACTAAGACGACTTTTGGCAAGAAAACGTCTAGATTAGAGAATGAACGAAACAAATTATCAAGATTACACTGACCTGTGAACAAATGAAACAAAGGCATTGCAAACGAAAGAACCTAATGAAAAAAGAATAAGAAAGATAAAATTCTATGCATATGGATGCAAATAAATTCCCATGAATCAGGGTGGTCCTCCTATCGTTGTTTTTTGGGTTTGTAGAGGGAAAACACTCGTGATGTGCAAGATTTACTAAGATTCAAGAAGGCGAATTGAGAAGACAGAAAGGCAAAACTTTACCTCTAATAATGTTGGAATACTCCACTTAACAACATTACGGACAATGCCTCCATCAGTCCTATCCAGGCATTCAAATTTCTGGAAGATCTGTCCAACCTGCTCGAATAGTCAAGCACAACAAAATTAAAGAAAGAAGATAACATTTGGAAAGAAGTCAATTTATTTAGCAAATGATATTTGTCAAAATTCTATTTGATTCAACTTATTTTGACATAAGAGCTCATATTTATAAACTCTATAACAACATATAAGCTAATATAACTTTTTTTAAAAAGAAATAAGTCGATAAAGTGTGGGTAACATGCGTCTTTTGTATTAGTTTATTTAAGCATTTGGTAAAGCTAATACAATCTTTATTTTCTACTTTCTGTTAATACTTAATTATTTAATTTGACTCTTAAGTTCTTAGTCTTTTACTAAAAGTGTAAAAGAACTTAAAACGTTTTATACTGTTCATAAAATTGTGTTGACAAAAAAAAAAGGCTAACTCAAATTATCAAAAGGGGTAAAGAAGAAATTTTTTTTTAACAATTAACTAAGATAGAAAGCAATTAGAATAAGGATCAAATGCTATTTTGGAACAAACCCTTAAATGTCATAAATTCATTTGCAAATTCATATATAATTCAATTAGCGTAGGTAGTAAATTATATTAGAATGACAAAAAAATTTAGTTCCCGTGAAACTCCATATGAAATTAAAACAATATTCCAGATTCGATCAAAATTACTTTGACAATAGCAAACATATAAATCAATATCTTAATTACCATCCATCCTGTAGCAAATTCTATTACATTGCGCTTGTTTTAAATTTTTTCTATTCTAACTCAATTCTTGTATCGTATTTATTGCTTATGTATAAACGACTTATAATTTATACACTTTATGTATAATAAGAATGCATTTATATTTCCACATGTTAAGTAAGAAATTACATAAATAATCAACTTGAATTGGAACTGAAGTGCTATTTTTATCCAAATTTAAAATCTATTTGTATGGATTCTTCATTCATTCCTGCCTAATTTATTGTAAATGGCAAGTAAATTATGATACTGAGGCTGATAGAAAAGCAACAAAAGGAGGTAAAATGATCGTGGCATGAATGAGAAAATTTGAAATGCCGAAAATAACATTTTCATTAGTAATACCTGAAAGAAAGGAAGTCTTGCAGCAGATTCCAAAAGAACAAGGACATCAGGGGCAGATGTATACTGCAAGCGCCAAGTCCCATCCAACATCACCAGGTCAATTGGCGCACCATTGTTGTACCCCTCCACGCTAACCTGCCAGAGTTATGCCTAAAATACTACATAATTCAACTTCATTTCCATATTCCCCATTACTTTTTGACCGAAGAAAATGAGGGGAAGCAGACCAGAGCTTCCTCAATGACAGAGCGTTGATCAGCCGTTGCAACGAGACCTCGTTGTGTGTCTTGGGTTGCTCTCAACAGCTCCTGTTTTTTGTTCTCTAAACCAAACTCAGACACCTGGAAAACTAACAAATCCAAATAGCAGGCGAGGAGAACAATAAACAGTGAGGAGATTTAGGGAAAAAACGGAATCGAAGAAGACAAACCCGAACGGTGTCATTGGCCACAGCCATTGAACATGAAAATCTCCTGCGAGCTGGGAGGATATTTGTGCCCTTGAGGTTAAGGTTTAACCAAAAAGGGTTCACATTGCCAAAACCACTCTTCCCTTTTGCAGGGTATAAAGGGAAAGTGAAGGCTAATGCTTGCATTTCTTTAAAAATAGGTTTCAATCGCCACTATCAACAGCTGAGTAAATCGAAGCAAAGCACAAGCTCTAATCCATGCGCTCAATGTTCGTATCCTGAGTCCAGTGTCCTACAACGCAAACAATTAGCACAAAAGCCGAAGCTGAACAATTGACGAAACTTGAGATTCAATTTAGTTGACATCAATTGATATTTGGTTCATACAATAACAAGATTGGGTTTTCACGGACTTCAGCAGATGGGCAATGGAAATTTGGCCTAATAATTTCTTATCAAGGAAGTTTATGAACATGTTTAATTGATTTATCCCATTAGATTGGACCCATTCCCTCCATTCCTTTTTTTCCCGCTCCGGGTCCAAAATGACCCGATCCAACTGGATCACGCGGCTAGCTTTTTACCCGATTCGGCCCTACCCGAATCCATGCACCCGTACTGTTACCATCGTCGACGATCGAGGAAGCTAATTCCTAAATCATCGTGCCAGAAAATGGCGAGTAGTGTATCGGTTAGTGTTAATCTTTATTACATATTAGCCCACAAAAGCGCTGCCCTTGTTGGGAGATTACCAAAGAGGAGAACGCTCTCGCATCTTGTAGGCTTGAAGTCCGTCAAGTTTAGTCACCGGAACACCGGGATTTGTTTTACCACAGACGCCTTTGTCGTCGCCGATGACGCCAAGTACGGGAATAAACAGGTTATCAGCCTCACTCCTCGCCTTTACGACTACGTCATCGCCAATGTTCGCGAGCCCGAGGTATCTTCAATTGCCCTCTTTTCCTATCTCACTCAGTCTCTCTGTGTATGCTTTTGCCTAAAAAAACGAGTGTTGGTTTAGGCTTTCAGTTATTTTTCTTGCGCTTGTGATTCCTGCATGTGTTTTAGATTCTGCGGCAACTCCGAGAAGAGACTGCCAGTATGTGTGGAAGTCAAATGCAGGTATTCATTCCCGCAAAACTGTTTTGTTTTAATGTTATTTTTCTTCTCTATGTCTCACTGACAGTATGGACTATGGAGACTTTTTTTGGTTATAGGCATCCCCTGATCAGGCACAACTGCTTGCAATGCTTGTACAGATTCTAGGCGCCAAAAGGTGCATTGAAGTTGGTATCTATACGGTATTGTCTCTGTTTGGTGCCTAATTCACCCAACAGATTACATTCTACTGTTTCTTTTCTAATCTTTATGATGTGTGTCGAAAACTAAATGCTGTAGAAATTTGGCTTTGTAGTCACTTGTTTGGTTATTGAACTAATGTAAAGAAAATTTGACCGGCCAAAATTATCTATTTGTTTCACATGTTCAAACTTATGAAACTTGGATCGGAAGGATGGGTTACCTAATAATTAATTTTTTCACATTTCCTTTTAAGTTCTTGTTTTTGCAATGTTGGGGAAAGCTGCTGGATTTCTTGTAAAAATGGCCAATAATTTTTCAGATGAACTATTGCCTTTGATACCGTTTCCTCCATTAGAGTCTTGATTTGGAGTAAACTTAGATTTAAAAATTAGTATGTGCTCTATCTGGACTGCTTGATTTTCTTGTGTGGTGGGAGCTTTTACAATTTCAATTCCAGCCTTGAGATATTCCTGGATATTCATGTAAAAAACTTCCACACAAGTAAGGAATGAGCACAAGAGATCTGTTTTCTCCTCTACCATATATTGTTCTGATTGAAATAGAGGAAGTGATACTATGAAGTGTGATGATCTAGTGGTGAAGAGGTCAATAAAAAACACTTCAGAAGTTTGGTTCTGGACTGGCAACATCTCTCGCTTAATACCAGTTATTCAATAAGCTTTTGACCTGTCTACATAAAGAATGTAGCAGCCCCGGTAATTCAAAAAAAATGGAAATTATATTATAAATATTAAATGCGGAAGCGAGATCAAAATTTCAGTTAACATCCCTTACACGAAAACAAAAAACGTACTTAAAGTATAAAAGATTAAACTAACTAAGAGAGAAACTCGAAAATAAAACTATGAGTATGACTACAGAGTCTCTAGGCATCCCCTTCGTCGTCCTCCTGCGGAACGGGCTCGGGAACCATGTCTTCCTGATCTGAAATGGTTAAATAAGGAGTGAGCTATACTAGCCCAGTAAGGACATCACGATATCTCACCGTCACGGAGGTAAAGGTGGGTAGAAAAACACAAAAGACCAATGGAGCATGATTTACAACAAATCCTTTTTATTTATGATAAAACCTTTACCATCCACTCACCTCGGTGGAATTCATGAAGCAATATAAGAAAACAATAACATTATCACAAACATGGAATAATATAAGCTGTAAAACATAGCACTTATCACGCCTTTTGTAATTCAATCATTATACAACATATCCTTTTCTCATTTACCAGCCTACTAGTATCCATGGGGGTCCATAGGGGTCCCGCTACCCGTTAACCTTTAACATTCATAATCAGTTTCCAGGGCCGTCCCCATACCCCGTCCGGTATGGGTGCCAAAACCATAAACCTCAATACCCCGTCCGGTATGAGGGTGAAACGGGCCGTCCCCATACCCCGTCCGGTATGGGCGCCAAAACCATAAACCTCAATACCCCGTCCGGTATGAGGGTGAAACGGGCCGTCCCCATACCCCGTCCGGTATGGGCGCCAAAACCATAAGATCTCCATACCCCGTCCGGCATGTGAGACCACAATCCCGGTAGGGTTCCCTACGGACCCGGTCCGTCCACCATCTCCCAGGATATCTAGTTAGGCTAACCCCATCATACAATTATCAGTCTACACAATCTTACATTTTCCTTTTCCTCAATAAGCATCATCAATTCACATTTAAACAAGCAAATCGTAATTCATGCCAAACAGACAACATACAGTATCAGTTCTTCACTCTTTCAACCCATAATTAATAAAACAGTAATATATGCACTAGAAACTATAAAATGAACACATCAAATCTCATAATGCATTTAAAGCTGTAAAACAGGCCAAATAACAGTAAATCATAAATCACACTAGACTCGGGCTCCATTAGCAACCTTAAACAATTTCACACATGCGTTAATTCAAGAAATACCGTTTTATCATTTTGAACTTTAATACCGTGATAGAAAATAGGGTGAGGGGTCCTTACTTGTTTTCGGGATCCAAATACGATTCACAGTGCGCCTACAGGCCGTCCCTAATTTTCCCTGAATTTTTCCCGGGGAACTGAAACACACTAACGGTACCTGCACGTGTTCCAAAAAAAAAAAACCCAAATTAGGCCCAGGGCCTCTTTCGGCCCAAATCGCAACTCCGGCACGGCGGCTCCGCCGTGCTCCGGCGACGGCGCCGCCGCTGGCGGCGGCGAGTCGCCTCGGGTTGGCTGTTTTCAGCCGTTTTCGGCCGAATTCGGCCACACTCGCATCGGTCCCTGTGAGAAAACAACCCTAGGGCCCTCGGGGGGCCAAAAAAATCACGGAAAAACGGAGCTTACCGGCGGCGGCGCTCTCGGGTGCGGCGGCTCTCCGGTGAGGTTCGTGTTTTGGTGATTCGGCTCCGATCAACCTGTAGAGAAAAGAATGGTGATCACGGTGATATAAAAATTGCATCAAACGGAGGCCGGGAAGGGCCTCGTCGGAGGCAAAAATCGAGAGGGGGCGCGGCGGCGCCGCTGGTCTTCGGCCGCGTATTCCGGCCGTTTGGCCGGGATTTTGGCTTCGATTTGGCCATAGGAGGAATCAGCGTGGAAAAACGAGTCGGGGGTATGAAATTTACCTCGATCGGCGGTCGGAAATTTCCCCGGTGCGGCGGCGGGTGGCGGCGGTCGGCCTCTGGTTCGTCTTCTCCGGCGAGCGGCAGGCGGCAGGCGGCTAGGGTTTGTGGTCTGGTGTGGGGGTTCTATTTATAACCCCTTGCCCTTTGATCTCAGCCGTCCATTTTGTTTTAATCTGGGCCGTCCGTTTTTGATTAAATCTGGGCCGTCCGTGCGATTAAATCTGGGCCGTCCGATCACGCGATTGATCTGGGCCGTCCAATCGCGCCCACGCGGATCGCCAACGTGGCCCGTTCAGGAGCGACGTGGTCTTGCCACGTGGCAGGCCCCGGTTGGCCGGGACTGCTGACCGGGCCTGCTGACGTGGCTGCCGACGTGGCTTTTTTTTTTTTAATTTTCCCTCGGTCCGGGCGCTACAACTCTCCCCCCCATAAAGAAATTTGGTCCCCAAATTTGCCTCATTACTCTTGATCAAACAGATGGGGATATTGGGCCCTAAATTCTGATTCCAGTTCCCAAGTCGCCTCCCTGGGCGTGTGGTTCTGCCACATGACTTTTACAAATGATATTTCCCGGTTGCGGAGTATTCTGCTTTCTCTGTCCGTGATACTGACCGGTATTTCTTCATAAGACAAGTTCTCTCGGAGTGGAAGCGGTTCGTGAGCCAAGACATGAGAAGGGTCCGGATTGTACTTACGTAGCATAGATACATGAAACACATTATGAACCCGGGAGAGCTCAGGAGGCAGTGCAAGTCTGTAGGCAGTGGTACCAATCTTGTCTAAGATTTCAAAGGGTCCAATATATCTGGGGTTTAATTTTCCCCTCCTACCGAACCTGCTAATTCCCTTGAAGGGGGTGACTTTAAGAAACACCCGGTCGCCTTTCTCAAAGGCCAGGTCCCTTCTCCTGGTATCGGCATAACTCTTCTGCCTACTCTGAGCTGTCTGGATGTTCTTCTTGATCTTAACTATCTTGGACGTGGTTTCTTCTACCAAATCCGGGCCAAACAATCTTCTATCGCCCACTTCCTCCCAACAGATCGGCGACCTGCACGGACGCCCGTATAGCGCCTCGTATGGGGCCATGCCGATGCTCGCTTGGTAGCTGTTGTTGTAAGCAAACTCTATCAGGGGTAGGTGGTCGTCCCAATGGCTCCCGGAGTCAAGGACACAAGCTCGGAGCATATCCTCCAGCGTACGAATTGTCCTCTCTGATTGTCCATCGGTTTGGGGGTGGAAGGCAGTACTAAGAGACAGCTTTGTTCCCATAGCTTGCTGGAAACTATTCCAAAACCGAGAAGTGAATCTGGGATCCCTGTCGGATACCACTGTTACTGGAACTCCATGTAGTCTGACTACCTCCCGGATATACATCCTTGCCAACTTGTCCAAGGGATCAGTCATTCTGATGGCCAGGAAGTGGGAAGACTTAGTGAGTCGGTCAACAATTACCCATATAGCATCATGTCCCGATCGTGCCTTGGGTAGTCCCGATACGAAGTCCATGGTGATATGTTCCCACTTCCACTCCGGAATCGGTAAGGGCTGAAGTAACCCGCCCGGGCGTTGATGTTCTGCTTTGACCTGCTGACATACCAAACATTTAGATACAAAGTCGGCTATATCTCTCTTCATCCCATTCCACAAGAACCGAGGTCGCATAGTTTGGTACATTTTCGTACTTCCTGGATGCATGGCGAACCTTGAACGATGGGACTCTGTCATGATGTCTCTTCTTAACTCACTGTCGTCTGGGACACACACTCTGTCCCTGAAACGAATCAATCCGTCGGCAGAGATCTGAAATTCTGAGTTCACTCCCTGTTCTGCATCCTTCTTGCGGGTTACTAGGGCGGGGTCGATTGACTGAGCTTCCTTTATTCTTTGGATTAACTCGGGTTGGACTGCTAGATGGCTCAAACATGTGGCCCTCTTCAGATCTTGCAGTCGAACCTGCTGCGTGGCCCCAATGGACCTACATTCTGAAACCATCAGATGGGCCAGGGTGCCTGCACTTTTTCTGCTGAGGGCATCGGCTACTACGTTGCCCTTACCTGGATGGTATAGGATGTCACAATCATAGTCCTTGAGGAGTTCCATCCACCTTCTCTGACGCATGTTGAGATCCTTCTGAGTGAAGATGTGCTTCAAACTCTTATGATCGGTGTAGATCTGAAAGGTCTCTTCATACAAATAATGGCGCCAGATTTTCAGGGCGTGTATGATTGCGGCAAGCTCCAAGTCATGGGTAGGATAGTTCTTCTCATGATTCTTTAGCTGTCTAGACCCATATGCTATAACCTTTCCATGCTGCATCAAGACACAACCCAGACCCAGATAGGAGGCATCGCTATAAACTGTATACCCTCCTGATCCACTCGGTAGAGCCAGCACAGGTGCAGTAGTCAGTCGCTTCTTCAATTCTGAAAAACTCCTTTCGCAGTTCTCATTCCAATCAAACCTTGCATTCTTCTTTGTGAGTCGGGTTAGAGGAGCCGCTAGGCTGGAGAACCCTTCGACAAACCGGCGGTAATAACCTGACATCCCTAGAAAACTGCGAATTTCCTTAACTGTTGTCAGCCTTTCCCAACCAAGTACCGCTTCAACCTTTTCGGGGTTCACTGACACCCCTTCCTTCGATATAACATGTCCTAGGAAGGCGGTTTGCTCGAGCCAAAATCCACATTTGCTCAACTTTGCATACAACTCCTTTTCCCTGAGTACCTGTAGGACTTGGGCAAGATGACGAGCATGTTCTTCTCTACTTTTTGAGTAGACTAAGATATCATCGATGAACACGATGACAAATTGATCCAAGAACTCTCTGAAGATTCTGTTCATTAGATCCATAAAGATGGCCGGGGCGTTGGTTAGCCCAAACGGCATAACCAGGAACTCGTAGTGTCCGTACCTGGTTCGGAATGCCGTCTTGGGGATATCCTCCGCTCTTACCTTTACCTGATGGTAACCTGATCGTAGATCTATTTTAGAAAAGATCTGTGCACCCTGCAACTGATCGAAAAGGTCATCAATCCGAGGAAGAGGATATTTGTTCTTGATTGTTACCTTGTTTATCCTTCTGTAATCAATGCACAGTCTCAACGTTCCATCTCCCTTCCTTGCAAAAGTAACCCCGGCACCCCATGGGGAAACACTGTGCCTAATGAAGCCACTGTCTTGTAGCTCAGTGATCTGTTTCCTTAGTTCTTCCATCTCGATGCGACTCATTCGGTAAGGAGCTACTGAGATGGGCTGGGTACCTGGCTGTAAGTCTATGGTGAACTCGACCTCCCTGTCCCTTGGTAGACCGGGCAGTTCATCCGGAAATACGTCTGGAAAGTCTCGGACTACTGGAATCTTTTGGATACAAACTTCTTTCTTGGGTTTACCTAGTTAGAGAAAATACAAGATTAAGGCACTGGAAATCAAGAAAAACTTGCCATTCGGGAAACCAGCACTGGATAATTTTATTAACTTGCAAAAGGCTCCTCGTTGGGAGGATTAAATACAATCTTTTTATTAAAGCAGTCTATGGTGGCGTGATACTCCGCTAGCCAATCCATTCCTAGGATTACATCAAAATCCCCTGTGTCTAACCCTATAAGGTCTACCCTCAATTTCCTATCTGCTATCTCCACGGCACATGCCCTGTAGACAACCTCTCCTAGCAATGTCTCCCCCCTAGCGGTAGATACAAGCAATAATGAATCAAGTCTATCAGGTGATACACAAATTTTGGAAGCAAGAACATGTGAAATAAAAGAATGTGATGCACCAGTATCAAACAAAATATGAGCAATGTGGCCAGAGATAGTATACATACCATGTACCACGTCCGGGTCTGCGTCGGCATCCTTCAGGGTAAGATTGTAAACTCTGCCCTGGATTGGAGGCCTCCCTTGATTCTGGTTTCTAGGGCACTCCCTCGCATAGTGCTGGGCACTGCCGCATATGCGACAGGTGTTGTTGAGGCGGTAGCAGGGTCGGTCCCCATGATCCCTGCCGCAGTACTGGCAGATCTTTCCACGTGCTGCCCCCATAGCCTGAGGAGGGGCCTGAACAGCAGGCCTGGGTCTCTTACTGGGTTGGGCAGGCATGGTAGGCGCTGGCCTGCGGAGCGGGGCTGAGGGTCGGGAACTTCCTGCTAGCTGAGGGCGGGTGTCGAAGCTCCTTTCTATGATCTGCGCCTTTGGCAGGACTGCCGAATATGTCTCGAGCTCCATCACCAATAAGTGCTGTCTGATCGCCCGGCGGAGGCCCCCACTAAACCGAGCGGCTCAGGATAATTCGCTTCGGGAGGATCTTGACAGACTGTATGAGATGGTGGAGGCTCTCGTAGCTGCCCAGCGAAGGCAAGAGGAGAGAAGGGAGTTACCTGGACCTCCTCCGCTAGCGCAGGTTGAGCCCCCACTACAGCAGGCTGATCCCGTACCACCCCGGCAGGAGCCTGTTCCTCCACAGTACCAACCGGCACCACAGCCGCGGTACGACCCGGTACCACCGCCACAGCACTTTCCAGTGCCCCCACCACATCAGCAGGTTCCACCACAGGGTCCCCCAGTTCACCCTCAGCCGGTCCCAGTCCCTCTATAAGGAGTGAGCTATACTAGCTCAGTAAGAACATCACGATATCTCACCGTCACGGAGGTAAAGGTGGGTAGAAAAACACAAAAGACCAATGGAGCATGATTTACAACAAATCCTTTTTATTTATGATAAAACCTTTACCATCCACTTACCTCGGTGGAATTCATGAAGCAATATAAGAAAACAATAACATTATCACAAACATAGAATAATATAAACTGTAAAACATAGCACTTATCACACCTTTTGTAATTCAATCATTATACAACATATCCTTTTCTCATTTACCAGCCTACTAGTATCCATGGGGGTCCATAGGGGTCCCGCTACCCGTTAACTTTTAACATTCATAATCAGTTTCCAGGGCCGTCCCCATACCCCGTCCGGTATGGGCACCAAAACCATAAACCTCAATACCCCGTCCGGTATGAGGGTGAAACGGGCCGTCCCCATACCCCGTCCGGTATGGGCGCCAAAACCATAAACCTCAATACTCCGTCCGGTATGAGGGTGAAACGGGCCGTCCCCATACCCCGTCCGGTATGGGCGCCAAAACCATAAGATCTCCATACCCCGTCCAGCATGTGAGACCACAATCCCGGTAGGGTTCCCTACGGACCCGGTCCGTCCACCATCTCCCAGGATATCTAGTCAGGCTAACCCCATCATACAATTATCAGTCTACACAATTTTACATTTTCCTTTTCCTCAATAAGCATCATCAATTCACATTTAAACAAGCAAATCGTAATTCATGCCAAACAGACAACATACAGTATCAGTTCTTCAGTCTTTCAACCCATAATTAATAAAACAGTAATATATGCACTCGAAACTATAAAATGAACACATCAAACCTCATAATGCATTTAAAACTGTAAAACAGGCCAAATAACAGTAAATCATAAATCACACTAGACTCGGGCTCCATTAGCAACCTTAAGCAATTTCACACATGCGTTAATTCAAGAAATACCGTTTTATCATTTTGAACTTTAATACCGTGATAGGAAATAGGGTGAGGGGTCCTTACTTGTTTTCGGGATCCAAATACGATTCACAGTGCGCCTACAGGCCGTCCCTAATTTTCCCTGAATTTTTTCCGGGGAACTGAAACACACTAACGGTACCTGCACGTGTTCCAAAAAAAACCCAAATTAGGCCCAGGGCCTCTTTCGGCCCAAATCGCAACTCCGGCACGGCGGCTCCGCCGTGCTCCGGCGACGGCGCCGCCGCTGGCGGCGGCGAGTCGCCTCGGGTTGGCTGTTTTCGGCTGAATTCGGCCACACTCGCATCGGTCCCTGTGAGAAAACAACCCTAGGGCCCTCGGGGGGCCAAAAAATCACGGGAAAACGGAGCTTACCGGCGGCGGCGCTCTCGAGTGCGACGGCTCTCCGGTGAGGTTCGTGTTTTGGTGATTCGGCTCCGGTCAACCTGTAGAGAAAAGAATGGTGATCACGGTGATATAAAAATTGCATCAAACGGAGGCCGGAAAGTCCCTCGTCGGAGGCAAAAACCGAGAGGGGGCGCGGCGGCGCCGCTGGTCTTTGGCCGCGTATTCCGGCCGTTTGGCCGGGATTTTGGCTTCGATTTGGCCATAGGAGGAATCAGCGTGGAAAAACGAGTCGGAGGTATGAAATTTACCTCGATCGGCGGTCGGAAATTTCCCCGGTGCGGCGGCGGGTGGCGGCGGTCGGCCTCTGGTTCGTCTTCTCCGGCGAGCGGCAGGCGGCTAGGGTTTGTGGTCTGGTGTGGGGGTTCTATTTATAACCCCTTGCCCTTTGATCTCAGCCGTCCATTTTGTTTTAATCTGTGTCGTCCGTTTTTGATTAAATCTGGGCCGTCCGTGCGATTAAATCTGGGCCGTCCGATCACGCGATTGATCTGGGCCGTCCGATCGCACCCACGCGGATCGCCAACGTGGCCCGTTCACGGTGATAGGCCCTGAGCCGCCGTGTCGGAGTTGCGATTTGGGCCGAAAGAGGCCCTGGGCCTAATTTGGGTTTTTTTTGGAACACGTGCAGGTACCGTTAGTGTGTTTCAGTTCCCCGGGAAAAATTCAGGGAAAATTAGGGACGGCCTGTAGGCGCACTGTGAATCGTATTTGGATCCCGAAAACAAGTAAGGACCCCTCACCCTATTTCCTATCACGGTATTAAAGTTCAAAATGATAAAACGGTATTTCTTGAATTAACGCATGTGTGAAATTGCTTAAGGTTGCTAATGGAGCCCGAGTCTAGTGTGATTTATGATTTACTGTTATTTGGCCTGTTTTACAGCTTTAAATGCATTATGAGGTTTGATGTGTTCATTTTATAGTTTCGAGTGCATATATTACTGTTTTATTAATTATGGGTTGAAAGACTGAAGAACTGATACTGTATGTTGTCTGTTTGGCATGAATTACGATTTGCTTGTTTAAATGTGAATTGATGATGCTTATTGAGGAAAAGGAAAATGAAAGATTGTGTAGACTGATAATTGTATGATGGGGTTAGCCTGACTAGATATCCTGGGAGATGGTGGACGGACTGGGTCCGTAGGGAACCCTACCGGGATTGTGGTCTCACACGCCGGACGGGGTATGGAGATCTTATGGTTTTGGCGCCCATACCGGACGGGGTATGGGGACGGCCCGTTTCACCCTCATACCGGACGGGGTATTGAGGTTTATGGTTTTGGCGCCCATACCGGACGGGGTATGGGGACGGCCCGTTTCACTCTCATACCGGACGAGGTATTGAGGTTTATGGTTTTGGCGCCCATACCGGACGGGGTATGGGGACGGCCCTGTAAACTGATTATGAATGTTAAAGGTTAACGGGTAGCGGGACCCCTATGGACCCCCATGGATACTAGTAGGCTGGTAAATGAGAAAAGGATATGTTGTATAATGATTGAATTACAAAAGGCGTGATAAGTGCTATGTTTTACAGTTTATATTATTCCATGTTTGTGATAATGTTATTGTTTTCTTATATTGCTTCATGAATTCCACCGAAGCAAGTGGATGGTAAAGGTTTTATCATAAATAAAAAGGATTTGTTGTAAATCATGCTCCATTGGTCTTTTGTGTTTTTCTACCCACCTTTACCTCCGTGACGGTGAGATATCGTGATGTTCTTACTGGGATAGTATAGCTCACTCCTTATTTAACCATTTCAGATCAGGAAGACATGGTTCCCGAGCCCGTTCCGCAGGAGGACGACGAAGGGGATGCCTAGAGACTCTGTAGCCATACTCATAGTTTTATTTTCGAGTTTCTCTCTTAGTTAGTTTAATCTTTTATACTTTAAGTACGTTTTTGGTTTTCGTGTAAGGGATGTTAACTGAAATTTTGATCTCGCTTCCGCATTTAATATTTATAATATAATTTCCATTTTTTGAATTACCGGGGCTGCTACATAAAGAGTTCAACCAATTGGACCTTTTGGAGGGATTGTCTGGCTATAGCTTGACCATCTTGAGAGAGCACCTATACAAGTTCCAGGCACAGATCCTGAAGAATGTTGCAAGCCCAAAAAATTGATTCATCTAGGCCTGTAGTTCATATAGGGTAGGATGTCTTATGGTTGCAATCGGGGAGAGATTATCACCGGGGCCACTCATTGTTACCCTTTTCTTTCTGTAGAAACAAAAAAAAAAAGGAAATGATTGTCAGATCCTTCAGAATGTCGCCAAAAAATTGGATTCATCTAGGCCTCTCGTTCCTTTTGGCTAGGCTGTTTTATGGTTACACAGAGAGAGGTTATCCCACTGGCCGCCCATTTTTACTCTTTTCTTTCAGTAGAAACCCCCCCTCCCACCACCACCAAAAGAAAACAAAAAGAGGAAATGATTGCATGTAGGCTCACTTTGGGCTTTGAAGGAGGTGTTTTTCTTTTTTATGAGATACAAGATTGGATCAAGAAACATATTTTTTCATCCTTACATCGACAATTCCTCTGTATTGTCCTAATCTTGGGATATCACTTGCAGCTGCTCTATATTTTCTCTTCTCTTTCTTCTCCCTATTTCCTCTTTTTTACTAATTTTTTCAATATAAAATCTTTGAAGAAAGCATGATATTTTTGTTTTATCATTTTTCTAAATTATCCTGCAGGTTATATGCTCCCGGACATGTATTTGTCTGGTTTATCCCTCTTGTTTTGTTTTCCTTTTTTGTAAGAAAGCAGCAAAAGCATCCTCTTGGCATTTTCCACTGAGGTTACTTGATGCATGGCATATTTCAAACCATCTAATATTAGCATGTTTATTAGCTTCTCTACCTCTTTGTAGATTATTTCAAAATCCTAACTCTTAAGCATGCCATAGAACAAACTAACATATTGGCTTCTTATTAATTTTATTTCTTTTTGTTCATAAGGGATATTCATCTTTGGCCGTTGCATTAGTTTTACCAGATTCAGGTTGTTTTGTGGCCTGTGAAAGAGATGCTAAGTGTCTTGAGGTTGCCAAAAAGTATTATGAGCTAGCTGGTGTTTCACACAAGGTGAGAGAAATGCTACCTGTATACCTTTTCTTTCCAAGTAGCAACGTGGTAAATTGCTTCTTCCTGCAACAGCTAGAAAATTGTCTGTACCACTGCTGTACTTCGTTTTGAAATGTTGATTTAATAAAGTTGTTGTTACTGAGGCGCTTCCATCTTTATCCCTCTTGCTGAGCAGAAACCTATCATATTGAGCTCTTTAGATTAAATGTACTAAAAGTGTGGCGCTTTTCTTTTAATAGCAGGCTGGGTATTGGGACTGCTACTAGCCACCATATGGTGGCAATATAATCTGTGCTCATATTTCTCTGAAATAAGGATCAACTTCTTTTTGAGTGTGTTTATAGGTGTCTTAAAAGGTTTTTTCTACTTAACTTTTCTTTTTTGTATGCTTCTGATTCTATCATAATATGCTAATCAGGTGATAGTAAAGCATGGACTTGCAATTGATACCCTGAAGTCTCTGCTCCTAAATGATGAAGCTTGCAGGTGAATGTGCCCCATACCTTAGGTTTTCCTAGGCTAGACCAATGGTAGTTTCCGAATGCATTGCATTATGGCAACGTGGAAGTCTGCAGTGAGAATTTGCTCATCAATCATGCTATAAATTTCTTTTTCTTTATCTGTTTTTCTTAACCACTTGCAGCTTATTTTGTCTCAGTTTGTTTTGTCTCAAAGGACTTGTTTCCATATCATCTTTTGTGTAGTTATGATTTTGCATTTGTTGATGCTGAAAAGAGGATGAATCAGGAATACTTTGAACTACTACTACAACTGGTAAGAAGAAAACGGCAATGTTTTAACTGTTTTCTCTAGATTGATTTCTTTGTCTGCTTCCTTGGTTAAATACCTCATAACTTCTCTTGCCAAGAGTTAAGAAGTAGCTGTTTGTCTCTTACTACAGGTTAGGGTTGGTGGAGTCATTGTTGTTGATAATGTCCTTTGGCATGGAAAAGTCGTCGACCCAATGGTAAATCTCCCAGTGTTATTTGTGGATCTTTTCCATTGAAATTTTCTGTACTAGTTATATTTCTTGAGCAGGTAAATGATGCTAAGACCGTCAGCATTAGGAACTTCAATAAAAAATTGATGGAGGATAATCGTGTAAGCATCAGCATGGTAAGTTTATGATATTCCTTTATGTGATATAAGTTCTATAGAGCTCTTTTCAGTTGATCTGTAAATCAAATTTTGGTATGTTAGGTACCAATTGGAGATGGGATGACAATCTGCTGGAAAAGGTGATTCTATCACGAAAAGGATAAATTCTGATTCACTAAATTAGTCCAGAAAAGCAGTGTATGATTTGGAACTGGTATGAGACTGATCTCCTTGTGGCATTCGTTGGAAAATATATCTATATCTCAGAAGTCAGAAATGCTTATCAAGGAGAATTCAACTGATTAATACCGGAATCTCTTGGTCATGCCTCTTGGTCTTGCCTAAAACCACCATACATGTCACCTTATCTTGGTAGGCCCAAAAGTATTTGCAGCTACGAGCGACAGGTTTAATTTTTCGATGTCACCTTAAGTTTTTGTGGACTGATTGTCATTTGAGTTAGGAAAGTTAAATTATTGGACAAAATGGTTGTTTAACTCTTAAGTCTATTTGGTACTAGATATTATTTTAATTTGATAACTTTGCATTAGTACGATCTTAAGTTTAGTAAATCTGGTTGTAATTTTTTATTACTATAATCTTAGAATTTCATCTTATGAGTCTTTAGTATGATGAATCATAGTGATGTCAAGAACTTGAATGCCTAGTAGAACTGTTATATTTCTTTATGATATGGAAAACGTATGTAATCCGTAAAGATTCATTTAATTGGCAAATTTTTTTCCTTCATTGTTCGTGAATTCGACTGTTATAAGTAGTGAATATTCTATTGAATGTGTCATTACACCAATTTAGAAGAATGTGTTCTTAAGATCTATGCAGTTGGAAGGCAAGGTGAGAAGCGTTTGGCCTACCAAAATTCTTCCGACCTGACTCAGATAAATTTTTTTTAAATCTTTTAGTAATAGTATTTATATTAATGTAATAACCCGTGCAGTACAAAAATTTAAAATAATTTTTAAATATTTTATTGAAATTGGTCAGACTCAAATATAATAAAATATTATGTCATGGTATTCGGGTGTCAAGGTAGATTAGTATTTACATTCAAAAATAAGAGAGACAAGAAATTGTTAATTGAAAAAACCACGGTCTAGATATTTGATTACCTTGTGGGAGCTGCTACGAGAGAATCTACCACTCATCTTGTAGGAGCCACAAAGAATCATGGTTAACCACGTTAGATACTGCTTTGGAGTGAGACGGCAGAAGATAGATATATATATATTCTTTTCTAAATAGATTAATATCTTGATACTTATCTTTTAATGAGAATTAAATTATTAAGGGTATTTGATTGGTTGTCTTGAATAAATGATAGAATATGGTATTTGATTATTCTAAAACAACCAGATATAAAAGACTTCTTTAAGTTTTCCTATAGTCAAATGAAACACACCTCTCTCTGCTCAAGTGATGTTATATATAAAATAATATACATATATATATATATATTTAGCCTGGTCAAAGCAAGAATAATTGATTGTCATTTTCCCTACTAAATTATAAAAGGTTTTATCTCAAACTCCATTTACAGTAACCGTCAAGGCTCTCTTTTGCTTCTATATTTATATTTATTGACACAAATTTTTGTTTGGCATAAAAAACTGTTTCTGCTCATAGACACAAACAAGAAAGAACTCGGCGTGAAGGCACCGATGACATCATCCACCAAATAAACAACAAAAAAAGAAAGCGATTTCCAGCTCCCTCCTATTTGTCCTCTGCACAGAATTTCAAGCTATGGCTCTGATGGGTGCTCCAAATAAAAAGACAAACAGGAAAAACCCTCATCCTAAGGCCAGCATAGTTAGCAACGGAAAGCAACTTGTTCAAGAAACAATAACAATGTCAATCCAAATCTTACCCCGCTGATATCTAGGCCGATTTTTCCCAATAAAACGCCATATTCATGATCCAATTAAACATCATTTGATACCCATTTACACAAAAACAGATACTCCTTCTGACAGAATCTCTGAGCATCGATCATGGGGTTTGTAGGGAATGAAGAAGCATCCAAAGTAACAGTACAGTCTTCTCGTTTCAGGTACAACTCACCGCTGGTCCAGGTGATATTAATTGGGTTTGTATGCTTTTGCTGCCCAGGCATGTTCAATGCGCTGAGCGGCATGGGAGGTGGTGGTCAAGTCGACCCAACTGCAGCCAACAATGCCAACACTGCTCTCTACACCACTTTTTCTGTTTTTGGAGTCCTTGGTGGTGGCATCTATAACATCTTTGGACCTAGGTTAACCCTTGCTGCGGGTTGCTTAACTTATGTCCTTTACGCTGGTTCTTTCCTTTACTACAACCATTATAAAGATCAGACCTTTGCCATTATTGCAGGCGCTTTGCTTGGTGTAGGTGCTGGTCTTCTTTGGGCTGCACAAGGTGCTATCATGACTTCGTATCCTCCCCATGATCGCAAAGGCACTTATATCTCTCTTTTCTGGAGTATTTTCAACATGGGTGGTGTTATTGGTGGGCTGATTCCTTTCATCTCGAATTATCACCGGCTTAAGGCTGAAAGTGTCAATGATCAAACCTATATAGCTTTCATGTGCTTCATGTCTGCTGGTGCCCTTCTCTCCTTGGCAATTCTACCCCCAAGCCGTGTCGTTAGAGATGATGGTTCTCATTGCACCAACATCAAATATTCAAATGTTTCCACTGAGAGTGTGGAGATCTTGAAGCTCTTTCTTAACTGGAGATTGCTTCTTATAGTGCCTGCAGCTTGGGCCAGCAACTTCTTTTACACCTACCAGTTTAATAATGTAAATGGGTTGATGTTCACCTTGAGAACCAGAGGGTTGAACAATGTGTTCTACTGGGGTGCTCAAATGGTGGGATCAGTTGCAATTGGGTATGTCTTGGATTTCAGTTTTAAGAGCAGAAGGAAAAGGGGTTTTCTTGGGATAGGAATTGTGGGTTTGTTAGGTACTGCAATTTGGGGTGGTGGCCTTGCCAACCAGTTGAATTACTCAGCTAAAGATCCTCCACAAAGGCTGGACTTCAAAGCATCTGGAAGCTCTTTTGCTGGACCATTTGTCCTGTATTTCAGCTATGGATTACTGGATGCCATGTTCCAAAGCATGGTGTATTGGGTAATTGGCGCATTGGCTGATGATTCAGAAATCCTCAGCAGGTAAAAACCATATTTACATGATTTTATTTATATCAGAATCTAAGATGATGTTGTAACGCAGGTATACAGGGTTTTACAAAGGAGTGCAAAGTGCAGGAGGTGCAGTTGCATGGCAGATAGATACACGCAAGGTGCCATTGCTGAACCAGTTAATAGTGAACTGGGTGCTTACTATGTTGAGCTATCCATTGCTTATAGTTTTGGTAATGTTAGCCGTGAAAAATGATGAGAAGAAGAAGCCTGCAGATGATGCCAATGCTTCTGATTTGCCATCATCAACACTGCCTGTTATCACTGAAGATTATACCAAACTCGACAAGATTAGCACTTGATTGATATTTGTCTTTTGTTTTCTTTTTTTGATGCCAACAAACCCTAATTTTTCAAAAGTTGAATAAGGCATCATATTTTATGTGCCAATTTGTTTATTCAACTTTTTCATTTGTAATTGATGTTGGCTGGCTTCATCTCACATATGTTTAGTTCCTTTGTGGAGTTTAAATATGCGCGTTCAATCCCACTTGTCAACCTAAAAAAATCCCCTTGGCATCTAACTCTTAACAGTAGCTGGATACTTTCAATGACCTAAATTATAAATTTAGCTTAATTTTCGAAATGTTAGAAACTTTACATAACTATATATTACATATATAAAAGCATATAAAACTTACAAACCATCTAAACAATTGAAAGATGTGCAAAATGTGGAACGTACGACTCTATTACCACCAGTGA
Organism: Carica papaya; assembly: GCF_054855325.1. Classification (NCBI taxonomy): domain Eukaryota; kingdom Viridiplantae; phylum Streptophyta; class Magnoliopsida; order Brassicales; family Caricaceae; genus Carica; species Carica papaya. The sequence goes on along the minus strand of NC_142313.1, from coordinate 12,722,963 downwards.
GTGTAAGCAAAAACAATAAGTCTTGCTACATAAAATTTTCTTTTAGTAGTTATGTAACAGTAAGGATTTAACTAGGAATATTTTTGAATGTCGAAACTCCATTAAAAATGAACTAAAATTGAGTCTATACTTTCAAGAACTGAAAGGTGACATCCTATAAACAACTAAATGAATTGAGTTCCATCATTCCCGCGATCATCGTATGGTTTTAGCACCAGAGTAGAAGAGCATTATGGGCAAGGAACAAGTACATTTGCATAAAATTTAATAGTAGCCACCACAAAATTGAAAAATATCACAAGTAAATCTTGGCTGCAAGTTTCCTAGAGATTACTCTGTACAAAGAAGATATCTCAGCTGAATGTATCACATGTTCAGCTTCACTGGATATTTCGCATTCTGCACTGAAAAATATATGTATCAGTAACATCACAGTGAAAGAACACTTCTAGCTCACAACAGAATTTTTTTGGTTTCTTAGTGCAGGAACCCTCAATGGTCTTCATTGCCCCCACCATGCCTATGTAATGGGTCATCCTCGTCAATCCCAGCACCATCTCTTCCATCACTATAATTAACCCACGGTAGAATTGACTCAAATAGAACAGCCAAAGGATTGCGATTTGCTATATCATGTGGTGGTGGTGGATGGCCCCGATCTACTGGATTAACAATTTGATCACCATTCTGGGCACCCTCCCTCATCCTCATATCAGCTATAAAATTTTGAAGGTTATCGGGTGGAAGAGTTGGCATTGAATCAGAAAAATCCTGAACCATCAAATGAGGATACCTAGCACAAAGCAAAAATAATTTGTCAATTCTTTTTATCTCAAAAAAAGAATTGTCAATTGAACTGCAGTTTGCATCTGCATAACTATCAAACTAATCACAGCAAACAATTCTGCTAAAATGATCTACAGAATTTATCTGAGGACAAAAACAGTAAGGGATCTACCTAACTTAATTATTTGATGGTACTTACTGGATTCATAAAATCTGAATCCAACCTCCACTCTATATCAAAAAGGGAGCGACATTACAACAAAATTGGCTAAGAGTATAAAGAATTTTAAGTACTTACTCATTTTTCTCTGAGGGAAAAGCCTCTTTTCTTACACAAGCCCAGTTCTTAGCATCACTTCCGTCGAGATCCAACATCTCAATAGCCAGTTGTGCACTGTTCTTAAGTAATTTTTGCAAATCAGGAAGTCTCCATATCATGTAACTCCTTTCTACATATATATTAATCAGGTGATCCAAGGATGGGATCCTCGTCTGATCTAAATGAAAAAAGGAGTGTTTTAGTATCTTTGTCCATGCCTGATCTTTTAAAGGTACTTTGGCAACCAGTTTCTTAAGAACTGAAGGGTGAAGCATCAGAGCCTGTTTCATCAAATCCGCTGAAGTAGCTTTTGTAGCATCCATATCAGAATCTTGTGAGGATTGCTCTTGTTCAAGATAAAACCGGCAAACAGCAAGTGAATACGAGAAATTTGGAAACAACCACAAGGAGTTATCATTTTTATACTCCTCAGAGAACCGCTCCAACCATGTATATTCGCCTGCTCTTAAAGCAAAGTAGTCAATGCAGAACAAGGCCCCCATGGAATCATCTACATCAAGTGAAAGCAATAGCTTGCAAACCTCTAGAGCAGATCTATGACAACCACGCCTGTCCATATTTTTCATGTGACTGAAAAGTGTTGTGAACAATGGCTTGTTTGTTTCATGGTGAAATTTTAATTGACAGTTACCCAGAAATGGAGTGAACATAGGATGCCATGCGCATTCCAATGCATATAAACACTTAGCTATAGCATCTGCTGACATTTGATGTTCACCCGCAAATCTAAAATAGTCTGCCATTGTTATAAGTGAATCCAAATGATAAGGATTATACAAGAGAACACTCGCTACACCATTCAAGTCATGAATTGCTTGTGCAGCTTGAAATGCTCTTTGGGCTCGACTATATGAAGATGAGTGCACGTATCTACATCAAACAAATAAGAAAAGGAAAGGGCACGTGTAAAGACATAAAAATAAAAATGACAAACAGGAAAATTTTATCAGAGACATTATGTTCTAGTGGTAAATTGAGTAGGAAATGAGCACATGAGAAAAGGGAGAAGCAAGAAAAGAGATCTACATGATATTACAAATGAGGTTCTTAATCATGCTTTTATTCAGAAGATGGGGATTGCTTAAGTTGTGAAATTAATAAAAAATTACCAAAAATTTAATGTCAAGACAATATTGTAATGGTTCATCAGCGGTCAAACCATCAGTCACTTGACCAATGGCAGCTCTAACACTTGGCAATTCTCAATTCTCATTTATCAATAATATCATGCAAGGAGAGCTGCATGTGCTTGCTGCAAATCTTGAGCATCATATATAATGGGTGAATGGTTAAGTTAATATACATAAAATCACTACCGATTCTTGGTTGGCCTTATTTCATCAGAAAAGCACTTATAATGGTGATTACTACCAGACAGAGCAGCTCATTATTCACACCAATCATTGTGATTGTGTGGCTAGTTTCATTAGAAAAGCACCAGTAGGAAAACAAGATCACAAGATACAAGCTGGCTTCTAGCACTTTCATGCAAAAGATTGAACTTGAGGCACAGTAGACAAAATCTCATTTACAAAACACAAGAATGTCCTCTTTGTTGTTTATGGAAAAGGCCAAATAGAAGGCTACTTACGGTAAGATCATTTAGTCATTGAACCAACTGCTACTTAATTGTGAGATTGAAATTCGCCACACAATCACTGACCAACACAACCAATACTTTAAAAAAATCACTACCATAATATCAGTTCAAATTACTTCTGATGTTCATATTGCTTCCAGTTAGCAAAAGCATTTATCACCAAAACCACCACCTATCATGCCATAAATATAAGTGACAAACAAAACCAACACCTTCATAAATCACTATCCAAACACAAATGCAATGTATGCCTGATCTACATATCGTTCTCCACAGTCACTGGCAACAACATATGCCATGGACAACTTACCTATATTACTTAGCAAATAAGAATACACGGTCTCTGACTAAGAAGAAACAGTGGCTCACTATACAGATTTTAATCTTATCTTAGTGCTCATAAATGGCAAACAGTAAATCCATCAATAAATGGAAAAAAAGATACTGCTAAACTTCAAACTGAAAACATTGACCTAATATCCAAGAAAGATAAGAAAAAAAAGACGGTAAACAAAAGAGTATGAAGTAACCTACTCAGAAATGTTGGTCAATTAATGAGTTATCATTACCTGAAGTGATGATAACCACCATCCTTGCTTTCTAGAAATTCCATTGAGAAAGATCCATCCCACCGAGGCCAGTGATCAGATGGATAGACTAAAATGGTTTTTCTAATATGATGGCAACCACGTCTTCCCCCACGTGCCTGTCTAGAACTCCCACTTTGATTGCTTTTCTCAAATGATTTCACCACTTTTGAACCAAATATTCTTCTTAGTTCATTTTCAACATTCAGATATTTAGGATCCACTTGTAATATGGGAGATGCACTTTGTTTGAGAAAGTTATCATGTACTTTTGCATTTTCTAATCTTATCTTTTCCAAACCAGGGTCAAGGATAGACAAGTTAACATCCAAAGAGAAATTTTCTAAAGCCGCATCCAATGGTGCTTCAATCTTATGTGCATTAGAAGAGGCACCTTCCTTGTTTTTCTTCATCTTCTTTTTCTTTGACTTCTGATTGGAGTTTGAAACTACATTGATGGTACTTTTTGAAAGAGACTGTACTTGTTTATCCTTGCTTCCAGTGGAAGTTGTATCAGTGAACGACGTTCCATTTCCCTGCAGCTAAACTAAACTATTAGTAAAAGATTGAATAACTGCTATCTCTGCCTCCACTGGCAATATTGTGCTTGGAGCTCAGTGAAAATAATAATTGTTATTAAATGTTAGATTTTGATGAATACATTTTAGAAAAATTCAAAATGGTGCATAATTCCTCATTCCTTATGGGCTTTCTATGCTAAAACGGTTTCAAGTTTAGCATTAAGAAATGAATTGAGAATCTTATACTCATTAATTGCTCTGCTTCATGGGCAGAACACATTGGCTATTTCCCTAAATCAAAGTACAAAATCATATTTTACCTTACACTAACATAAACAGAAGATGTCAATGAGGACAAGATTCCAATTCAATGATCAAGTTGCCAAGGTATTTCTGATGTATAATCCTCAAAAAGTTTTCTTTTTTTCAACAAAAAAGGTACAACAAAATGCTGAATTCCTTACACGTCTAAATGACACTCCATAATATATCTTAGACTAGAAGCACATAAGAGAGATTATGACGGGTAATTTTTTAAATCTTACAATCTTATCTATTTGAGTAAAATCTAGAGTCTTACAAACTCTAGATTCTATAGCAGCTGTGAATTAAGTTCCTTTACATTTCAGTTATCTCATTCCTCTTTCACGAAGCAGAAAAGGAAAGAAAAACCCATTACTGATGGAATGTAAAAGATTCAAAATCTAATAACAGCACGAGTCTCATGCGCACTACTATTACAATACCGGTGCTGTTGATTCAGACGAATTCTATTCTTATTAAACTTCTAAATTTTAGTTACTTGATATTTACAAGATGATCATAATTTACACATAATTATATCTACTTTACTCTTATATGTAAGTTCTGCAACTACAAATTTTAAATTCCCACCGAACGAAGAAATTACAAAAATACTTCATTTAACTCGGAATTCATTTCTGCAAAATTTCGACCACCATAACCTACAACCAAAGATTAAAAGCAGACCCACAACAACAGTGGATGAGGATAACAATCTCGAAGTCATAGCAAGGGGTGTTCCAATAGTCGTAATAAAAATTTTACTTGGACAAATAGCTTTAATTGGAAATGAAGCGAGTGGATGTTCAAGAAAAAAGAGAGATTTTCAGGGAATTAACTTTCGATATCCGTGTCAACAGTAAAAATTATCGTCACATGAACAAAAAAGAAATGCAAAGAATCAAATCATGGCTAGAATTAGGAGACCGACCTGGTTAGGCTCGGGGTCATCATCGTCGTCGTCGTCGTTGAGAAGGTCAAAGGGATTCTTAGAAGAACGACCACCGGAATCGAAAGAGTCGGATTCATCATCATCGAGCTGCTCCTCTTCTTGACGACGTTTTTCTTCTTGTTCTAACTGCTCCTGTTCTTTCAAAACTTTCTTCAACAATCTGGCAGACATTTACCTTTTTCTTGATTTTTCGGTTCACAAATTTTGATTATGAAATGGAGAGACAGCAAATTATAGTAAACCCTAGCTGATTCAACTGATTTATACGTATTTGAATATAGAGGTCTTGATTAGTGGAGATATGTAGTAATACAGAAAGGGCGAGTATTGAAACTGAAATATAATCCTTTCCAGATGCGTCACGAGAAGGGGGAACAGTCGGCTTATTTTTGTACTTATTTATTAAAAATGAATTGATTTTGACACTTCATTCTATTAATGGATATTGGGCTCGAAGGAACTGGTTCTGCACCCAAACCCACAAAAAAAAAAAAGAAACCAGAACGTGGCGTTTCATTAAACTCGCCCAAAGACAAGCATGTTGTATGCGCATATGTTGTGTCCGAGGTATCTCACATTTTCCAAAATCCTCATTCGTGCGATTGATTACAAGACCTCCTCTAATAAGGTTTTCCCTCTTGTGGTAGTTGGGTTTTGTGTCTCTTTGAATGAGTTGAGGTATTTTCTGACTTTTCTTCTCAATAGTAAAATTGTACAATAAAAATGTTAATTTGTTACATGGTATCAATGTGTTAGTTAGAACAGAAAATAAAAACTTGAATTAAATCACCAAAAATCCAAATCCTACAAACTTAAGCGAGATGATTTTAAATCTCTTAAACCTTAACAGTATGTTTTATATCAAAATAAATGAAAGCTTAAGTGCATTATTAGTCCCTCACTTGCTCGAGATGAATATCTATTATACATAGGTTACATTCATGAAACGCACGTTGAGGGTTAAAAACAAATTAGGATTTATAGATAGAATCTAATTTAGTATTAAGATTAATTATTGATTAGATGAAATTAGTTTGTTAATTATAATCTTTTTGATTAATTAGTTGTTGTAACTGTTTTTGTTTTCTTCTCTTTGCCATTGTACAAGCTGTATATATTCTTTTGTTGTCCATGAATACAATCAAAAAAATTAGAGTAATTTTGCTCCATCATTCTTTGTCTTCTCCTCCGTTCCTAACATGGTATCAGTATAACGACCACATAAATTAAAAACAAATGTATATATTTATTCTAAGTGCGGAAGTGAAATAAAATAGATTATGATTAATATCCCTTACACAATAATCAAAACGTATTAAAGATATGAAAAAATAAACTAATTAAAGAAAATACTATGAATGAATACTATAAGGAAAACTAATAAATCTTTAGGCTTCTATTCGCCGTCTTCCTACGGAACGGGCTCGGGAACCAAGTTCTCCTGATCTAAAATGGTTAAGTAAGGAATGAGCTACACTAACCCAATAAAGATATCACACTATCTCACTGTCACAGAAGTAAATGTTGGTAGAAAACAAAAACGACCAATGGAGCATAATTTATAACAAATTCATTTATCAATAATAAAACCCTTTACTGTCTACTTACCTCGGTGAGATTCATGAAAACAGCTTATGAAAACAATAACATTATAAATATCATAAGATCATGCACACTCTATAACATAACACATCTCATACTCTTGTATTTCAATCATCAAGTAACAAATTTCCTCTTTTATCAGCCTACTAATATCCATGGGGATCCATAGGAGTCCCTGCTACACGTGAACTATTCATCTTAATTCCAGGACTATCCCCATACCCTGTCCGGTATGAGCGCCAAAACCATAAACCTCAATAAACGTCCGGTATGAGGGTGAAGCGGGCCGTCCCCATACCCCGTCCGGTATGAGCGCCAAAACATTTAAAGTTTTCATACTCCGTCCGATATGAGAGACTCCGTTCCCATAGGGTTCCCTATGGACCCGCTCCGTCCACCATCTCCCAGGATATCTAGTGAGGCTGTCGAACTTATCCATTTATAAATTCACATACCCTTTTTATTTTTCTTAGTCTCAATTACCCAATCAACATGAATACGTAAACCAGTAACGTACACCAAACAAGGCAACACAACATTGGTTTCACAATAATTCAAACCATAATAGATTAAATAGTGATTCATGCATACGAAACCACAGAATAAACAATCAAATACTATATTGCACTTAGACTGTAGAATACATCAAACAAGAGCAGACCGACAAATACATCAGATTCGGGCCCCATTAGCAATCTTAATTAATTATACATATCTATTAATTCATAAAATATCGTTTTATCATTTATTAAGCTTTAATACCGTGATAGAAAATAGGATGATGGATCCTTACTTGTTTTGGAGTCTGAAATCGGGTTCTCACTGCGTCTACGGGCAGTCTTTAGATTCCCTGAATTTTTCTTCATAAATTAAAACACATTTCCGGTACCTGCACATGTCTCCAAAAACCCCAAATCAGACCCAGGGCCTATTCGGCCAACTTTGGAATTCCGGCATGACGGCTCCGCCGTGCTCCGGCGACGGTGCCGCCGCAAGCGACAGCAATCCACCTCAGGTTGGCCGTTTTCGACTAAATTCGGCCAAACTTGCATTGGTTCCTATGATAAAACACACATAAGGCCCTCGGTGGGCCGAAAAAACTCAAAAAACTGAGACTTACCGGTGGCAGAGCTCTCGGGTGCGGCGGCTCATCCGGTGCGAGTCGTGATTTGGTGTTTTACTCCGGTCAACCTATAGAGGAAAGGACAGTGGTCACAGTGGTATAAAAATTATATCGAATAGAAAACGGGAAGGGCCTCATCGGACACAAAAATTGAGAAAATCTGTGGCAGCGCCGCTGGGCTTCGGCGGCTTTTTTCGGCTAATTGATCGGTGATTTGGCTCCGATTTGGCCACAGGGGGGTTCAGCATCGAAATCCAAGCCAATGTAAAAAATTTTACCTCGTTTGGCGGTCGAAAAGTGCCCCGGTGCGGCGGCGGGTGGCGGCGGTCGGTTCCTCTAGTGGCTGGGCTGTCTTCTCCGGCGAGGGCTCTGGCGGCTAGGGTTTGGGGTTGGGTGTAGATGAGATTATTTATAACCCTCTCCTTTTAATCTAAGCCGTCCATCACGATTTAATCTAGACCGTCCGATCGCGATTAAATAGAAATGAATCTGGACCGTCCATCGCGATGCGATCTGGGCCGTTCGTGCGTGATTCAATCTAGGCCGTCTGCACGCGTGCAATCTGGGCCGTCCATGCGTGCGTTTGATCTGGGCCGTCTGTGCGAGCGGGAACGGATCTCAGTCGTCCGATCGCGCGCACACGGATCGTCCACGTGGCCCGTTCTACGTGGCCTTCCTGCGTCAGCGTCTCTGCCACGTGGCATGTCCTGGTTGGCCGGAGCTGCTGACTTGGCTGCTGACGTGGCTGCTAACGTGGCACAATTTTTCTAAATTATGTTTTAACCCCCGGTTTTCGATTTTCTTTTCAAAAACACCCCTAAAATCTAAATTTTCACCCATTTTTCTCAAAATCATTTTCAATTAAATCCAAAAAAATAATTTTATCCCTTTTTATCATTATTATTATTTTTATTTCTATTAAATTAAATTAAATTAAATTAAAACCACATAATTATTACCTAATAAATTATTTATTAAAATAAAATAAAATCAAAATAATTCCAATAATAATAAAATAAAAAAAATTTGGGTGTTACAACTCTCCCCCTTTAAAGAAATTTGGTCCCCCCAAATTTGCCTCTTACTATTGGTCGAACAAATGGGGATACTGGGCTCTAAAGTTTGATTCTAGCTCCTAGGTAGCCTCCCTTGGCGTGTGGTTCTGCCACACGACCTTTACAAATGATATTTCCCCGTTATAGAGTATTCTGCTCTTTCGGTTCGTGATACCGACTGGTACTTCCTCATAGGACAAGTCCTCTTGGAGTGGAAGCGGTTCATGAGCCAAAACATGAGAGGGGTTCGGGTTATACTTACGTAACATGGATACATGGAACACATTGTGGACCTTGGAGAGCTTTGGAGGCAGTACCAGTCTGTAGGTAGCAGTACCAATCCTGTCTAAGACTTCAAAAGGTCCAATAAATCGGGAGTTTAGTTTTCCCCTCCTGCGGAACCTACTAATTCTCTTGAAATGAGTGACCTTAAGGAACACCCAGTCGCATTTTTCAAATGCTAAATCTCTCCTCCGGGTGTCCGCATAACTCTTCTGTCTGCTCTAAGCAGTCCGAATGTTCTTTCTGATTTTAACTATTTTAGACGTGGTCTCCTCCACCAACTCTGGACCGAATAATTTTCTGTCGCCCACTTCTTCCCAACAAATCGGCGATCTGCATGGGCACCCATATAACACCTCATACGGAGCCATACCAATGCTCGCTTGGTAGCCATTGTTGTAGGGAAATTTTATCAGGGGTAGATGATCGTCCCAATGGCCCCCAGAGTCAAGGACACAAGCTCGGAGTATATCCTCAAGTGTACGAATTATCCTTTCTGATTGTCCATCAGTATGAGGATGGAAGGCAGTACTGAGAGATAACTTTGTTCCCATGGCCTGTTGAAAGCTACGTCAAAACCAAGAAGTGAACCTGGGATCCCTGTCGGATACCACTGTCACTGAAACTCCATGCAATCTGACTATTTTTCGGATATACATTATTGCCAACTTGTCCAAGGAATTGGTCATCCTAATGGTTAGGAAGTGGGAAGACTTGGTAAGCCAGTCAACAATTACCCAGATAGCATCATGTCCTTAACGTGCCTTGGGTAATCCCGTTACGAAGTCCATGGTGATATGTTCCCACTTTCACTCCGGGATCAGTAAAGGCTGAAGTAACCCACCTGGGCATTGATGCTCTGCCTTGACCTGCTGGTATACCAAGCATTTAGATACAAAGTCAGCTATGTCCCTCTTCATCCCATTCCACCAAAACTGGGGTCGCATGCTTTGGTACATTTTGGTACTTCCGGGATGCATGGCAAACTTCGAGCTATGGGACTCTGTCATGATGTTTCTCTTTAATTCACTGTCGTTTGGAACACACACCCTGTCCTGGAACCGGAGTAATCCATCGGCAGATATTCAGAATTCTGAACTCACTCCCTGTTCTGCATCATTCTTACGGGCTACTAGGGGAGGGTCGACTGACTGGGCTTCCCTTATTCTCTGTATTAACTCAAGCTGGACAGTCAGACGGCCCAAACATGCGACTCTCTTCAGGTTCTGAAGTCGAACCTGTTGTGTGGTCTCAATTTGCCTGCGTTCTGAAACCATCAAATGAGCTAAGATACCTGCACTTTTCCTGCTGAGAGTATCTGCCACCACATTGCCCTTACCCGGGTGATACAAGATATCACAATCATAGTCTTTAAGGAGTTCCATCCACCTTCTCTGACGCATGTTGAGATCCTTTTGAGTGAATATGTATTTCAAACTCTTATAATCGGTATAGATCTGAAAGGTCTCTCCGTATAAATAATGGCACCAGGTTTTCAGGGCGTGTATGATTGCGGCAAGTTCCAAGTCATGAGTGGGGTAATTCTTCTCATGATTCTTTAACTGTCTGAACCCATAGGCTATGACCTTCCCATGCTGCATCAGGACACAACTCAGGCCTAGATAGGAGGCATTACTATAAACTGTATATCCTCCCGATCCACTCGGTAAAGCCAGTACGGGTGCAGTGGTCAGCCGCTCCTTTAATTCTGAAAAACTTCTCTCACAGTTCTCATTCCACTCAAACTTGGAATTCTTCTTTATGAGTCGGGTTAGGGGAGCCACTAGACTAGAGAATCATTCGATGAACCTGTGGTAATAACCTGTCATTCCAAGGAAGCTACGAATTTTCTTAACTGATGTCAACTTCTCTCAACCAAATACCGCTTCAACCTTTTCGGGGTTCACTGATACTCATTCCTTCGATATGATGTGTCTTAGGAAGGCGGTCTCTCAAGCCAGAATCCACACTTACTCAACTTTGCATATAGCTTCTTTTTTCTGAGGACTTGCAAAACTTGGGCTAGATGGTGAGCATGCTCTTCTCTGCTTTTTGAGTAGACCAAGATGTCATCGATGAACACAATAACAAATTGATCTAAGAATTCTTTGAAGACCCTGTTCATCAGATCCATAAAGATAGCCGGGGCGTTGATTAGCCCAAATGACATGACTAGGAACTCATAGTGTCCGTACCTAGTTCGAAAGACCGTTTTGGGGATGTCTTCTGTTCTTATTTTCACCTGATGGTAACCTGATCGCAGGTCTATTTTGAAGAAGACCTACGCACCCTGCAGCTGATCGAAGAGGTAATCAATTCTGGGAAGGGGATATTTGTTCTTGATTGTGACCTTGTTCAATCCTCTGTAATCAATACACAGTCTCAACGTTCCATCTCCCTTTCTGGCAAAAGTGACTCCGGCACCCCAAGGAGACACACTGTATCTAATAAAACCATTGTCTTGCAATTCAGTGATTTGTTTCCTCAGCTCTTCTATCTCAACGCGACTCATGCGGTAAGGAGCAACCGAAATGGGCTGGGTGCTTGGTTGTAGGTCTATAGTGAACTCCAACTTCCCTGTCCACTGGCAGTCCGAGTAATTCGTCCGGAAACATATCTGAAAAGTCTCGGACTACCAGAATCCCTTGGATACAAATTTTCTTCTTGGACTTGCCTAGTTAGAGAAAATAACAAGGTTAAAGTACTTGAAAATTAAGGAAACTTGCCATCAAGGAATAAGTACCAAATGATTTTATTAATTTGTAAATGGCTCCTCATTAGGAGGATTAAATACAACCTTCTTGTTAAAGCAATCTATGGTGGCGTGATACGCCGCTAGCCAATCCATCCCTAAAATTATATCGAAATCCCCCGTGTCTAACCCTATTAGGTCTACACTCAGTTTCCTATTTGCTATCTCCACGGGACAAGCCCTGTAGACAATTTTCTCTAATAGTGTTTCACCCCCAACAGTAGACACAAATAACATTGAATCAAGTTTATCAGGTGATACATTAAGTTTGGATGCAAAAACATGTGAAACAAATGAATGCGATGCACCAGTGTCAAATAAAACATGAGCAATATGGTTACAGATAGTGTACATACCCTGTACCACGTCCAGGTCGGCATCGGCATCCTGCTGTGTGAGGTTGTAAACCCTACCCTGAAAAGGAGGTCTTCCTTGGTTCTGGTTCCTCGGGCACTCTCTCTCATAGTGCTGGGCACTACCACATATGTGACAGGTGTTGTTGAGGTGATAGCATGGTCAGTCCCCGTGATCCCTGTCACAGTGCTGATAGATCTTGCCACGTGCTGCCCCTGGAGCCTGAGGGGGAGCCCGGATTACCGGTTTGGGCCTCTTATTTTGTTGGACAGGCGCAGTAGGTGCTAGTCTGCGGGGTGGAGCTAAGGGTCTGTGACTCTTGCTGACTGAGAAAGGGTGTTGAAACTTCTCTCCACGATCTGCACCTTTGCCAAAACAGCTGAATATGTCTTGAGCTTTAGTACCAATAAGTGCTACTTGATCTCTAGGCGGAGGCCCCACTGGAATCTCATAGCCTTCCTGCCCTCATCTATTAATGTCTCAGGAGAGTATCGGTCCAGCTCTAAGAACTTACGAGCATATTCTGATACCGTCATGTTTCCTTGGACCAGCTGGACAAACTCCATCTCCTTTAGATGTTGGATGTGCTCGGGGAGGTACTCTACATGAAAGGCTGCTAAAAACTGCTTCCAAGTGACTAGTGTAGGCAGGGTGGTCTGCTTGAGCTCCCACCAACGACCTGCTTCCCCCACCAACATGGAGGAAGCAAGGGTAACCCTCTGCTTGGGAACCACTCCTAATGTCTTGAAAGCTTTCTCTATCTCTGCCAACCAGTATTGGGCATCTTCGAAAGAGGACTTCCCTGCAAAAGTGGAAGGGTTCAGTCTCCTGTACCTCTCTACGTAGCCTGAGTCAATCAGGGAAGGAGCTGGATCCCGTGGAAGAGGGACTAGGCCGGGCGGAGGATAGACTGGGGGGCTCTGTGGTGGCACCTGCTGATAAAATGGGGGCACTGGATTGTACTGTGGTGGTGCCAGACAGTACTGTGGCTGGGGCACCATATTATATTGCGGCGGTGGTGCCGGGGGGTACTGTGGAGGAGCAAGCTCGTGCTGGGGTGGCTCGGGATCCGCTCGCTGTAGCGGTGGCTCAACCTGTAGTAGTGGGGGATGGTCGAGTAACTCCCTTCTCTCCTCTCGGCCTTGCTGGGTAGCAATAATCCTTTCTAGCATCTCAAATATTCTGTCCACATCTTTCTGAAGCGAATCATCCCGAGCTGCTCGGTTTAGTGGGGGTCTTCCTCTCCTCATCTCTCTGCACCTGCATTTTACAAGGAAGGGTTGAGTAACGATTAATCGGTTGGTATTTCTCTAAATATTATTGTGTAAGGGACGAGTCTGAGGAATGCGGCTCTGATACCAACTGTAACGACCCCGAAAATTAAAAGGAAATGTATATATTTATTCTAAGTGCGGAACCGAAATAAAATAGATTATGATTAACATCTCTTATACAATAATTAAAACGTATTAAAGATATGAAAAAATAAACTAACTAAATGAAATACTATGAATGAATACTATAAGGAAAACTAATAAATCTTTATGTTTCTATTCGCTGTCTTCCTACGGAATGGGCTCGAGAACCAAGTCCTCCTGATCTGAAATGGTTAAGTAAAGAATGAGCTACACTAGCCCAGTAAAGATGTTACACTACCTCACTATCACAGATGTAAAGGTTGGTAGAAAACAAAAACGACCAATGGAGCATAATTTATAACAAATTCATTTATCAATAATAAAACCCTTTACTGTCCACTTACCTCGGTGAGATTCATGAAAACAACTTATGAAAACAATAACATTATAAACATCATAAGATCATGCACACTCTGTAACATAACACATCTCATACTCTTGTATTTCAATCATCAGGCAACAAATTTCTTCTTTTATCAGCCTACTAGTATCCATGGGGATCCATAGGGGTCCCCACTACACGTGAACCATTCATCTTAATTCCAGGGCTGTCCCCATACCCCATCCGGTATGAGCACCAAAACCATAAACCTCAATACCCCGCCCAGTATGAGGGTGAAGCGGGCCGTCCCCATACCCCGTCCGGTATGAGCGCCAAAACATTTAAAGTCGTCATACCCCGTCCGATATGAGAGACCCCGTTCCCGGTAGGGTTTCCTATGGATCCGGTCCGTCCACCATCTCCCAGGGTATCTAGTGAGGCTGTCGAACTTATCCATTTATAAATTCACATCCCCTTTTTCCCAAAATCATTTTCAATTAAATCTAAAAAATAATTTTACCCCTTTTTATCATTATTATTATTTTTATTTCTATTTAATTAAATTAAATTAAATTAAAACCACATAATTATTACCTAATAAATTAATTATTAAAATAAAATAAAATCAAAATAATTCCAATAATAATAAAATAAAATAAAAATTTGGGTGTTACAATCAGAGCATTTTTTTTTAATCGAACAAATTTTTTTTTCAGCTCAGTGATTGAGCTTCAAACTTTAATCTTCAATGGCTAGAGAGCAATCAGATGATTCCCAAAACCCCTTCTTTCTTCACAGTGCCGACCATCCTGGATTGATCTTGGTATCCAACCTCCTCAATGACAACAATTACAACACATGGGAGAGAGCAATCAGAATAGCTTTGAATGCCAAAAACAAATTGAGTTTCATAGATGGAACTTACGATCAACCGAGCAACACCGATTCCATTGCCGAAGCTTGGTCACGTCGACGAGTCCGACTAACTCCTTAAGGAACATTGGTTACGATGTAAGGACATCGTAGTCAAGTGGATTTAAAATGCATATGTCGTTTGATGTCAAGATCAATACCTTTTATGTAGAGATAATACATCATATATAAATTGATCTTGAGTAGAGACATATTCAATAAAATGCACCGATAATCTATAAGATAAAACAATCTATTATAAACCTCAAGCAAACCAAAATCCTGTGATTTCAAAATTTAAGGGTTTATTTTGATAAATTTCAGTGATGGTTTATTAATGTATAGTAATGCTAGTAATTGAATGGCAATAACACATGATTGTAATGACAAAATTTTTTTACGTTTGGATGATGGTATATTAATATATGTTAATAACATATTTTTGTTTGGATGATAAGATGGTATGGTTGTATTTTTAGCTAAATTACTAATTTACCTCTACATATTATATGTAATAGTAAATGGTATAAAATAAATATGTAAGGAAAAAAAATTATTTATCAATACAATTATATTTGTATTTAAATAAATAATTATTATACATAATCAAATTAAAATTTTATATTTAATAAAATAAATAATAATTATTTATATTATCATATTAATTTGATGAATTTTTAATTGTCAGAATATATATGGAATTAATTAAATTAGATGGGAGTATAATGAGAAATAAATAAAATTGTAACAGCCCCGAAAATTCAAAATAGAATATATATTAAAAATATCAAATGCGGAAGCGAAGTCAAAATTTGAATAACATCCCTTACACTAAAACCAAAAACGTGCTCACAAAATATAAAAGATCAAACTACCTAAAGGAAAAACTTGAAAGTAAAAGCTACAAATATGGCTATGGAGTCTTTAAGCGTCCCCTTCGTCGTCCTCCTGGGGAACTGGCTCGGGAATAAGGTCTTCCTGATCTGAAATGATTAAATAAGGAATGAGCTACACTAGCCCAGTAAAGACATCACGATATCTCACCGTCACGGAGGTAAAGGTGGGTAGAAAACACAAAAAGACCAATGGAGCATAATTTACAACAAAACCTTTTATCAATAATAAAACCTTTACCATTCACTTACCTCGGTGAAATTCATAAGTCAATATACGAAAACAATAACATCATCATCATCATGAAATCATATATATAATCTGTATAACGTAATACCTATAAAGCCTTTCGTAATACAATCGTTACACAACATATTTTTCCTCTTTTACCAGCCCACTAGTATCCATGGGGATCCATAGGGGTCCCGCTACCCGTTAACCCTTAACACTTGAAATCATATTCCAGGGCCGTCCCCATACCCCGTCCGGTATGGGCGCCAAAACTATAAACCTCATTACCCCGTCCGGTATGAGGGTGAAACGGGCCGTCCCCATACCCCGTCCGGTATGGGCGCCAAAACACATAAGATCTCCATACCCTGTCCGGTATGGGTGCCAAAACACATAAGATCTCCATACCCCGTCCGGTATGGGAGACCACAATCCCGGTAGGTTTTTCTACGGACCCGGTCCGTCCACCATCTCCCAGGATATCTAGTCAGGCTGACCACATTATACAATTACTCATTTACATAATCTTTCATTCTCTCTTTCCCTCAGTCAGCATTATCAATCCACATACAAACAAGCAAAACGATAATTTATGCCAAACAGACAACATACAGTATCAATATCCCAGTCATTCAATCCATAATCGATAAAACAGTAAAAATATGCACACGAAACTATAAAATGAAAACATCCAACCTCATGCTACATTTAAAACTGTAAAACATGCCAAATAACAGTTAACCGACAAACACACTAGACTCGGGCTCCATTAGCGACCTTAAGCAATTTCATACATTCATTGATTCATGAAATACCGTTTTATCATTTATTGAACTTTAAAACCGTGATAGGAAATAGGGTGAGGGGTCCTTACACGTTTCGGGGTCCGAACACGGCTTCACAGTGCGCCTACAGGCTGTCCCCAATTTTTCCTGAATTTTTCCCGGGGAACTGAAACGCACTATTGGTACCTGCACGTGTTCCAAAAAATCCCAAATTAGGCCCAGGGCCCCTTTCGGCCAATATCGCAACTCCGGCACGGCGGCGGTTCACCTCGGGTTGGCCGTTTTCGGCCGAATTCGGCCACACTCGCATTGGTTCCTGCGATAAAACAACCCTACGGCCCTCGGGGGGCCGAAAATTTACGGAAAACCGAAGCTTACCGGCGGCGGTGCTCTCGGGTGCGGTGGCTCTCTGGTGAAGTTCGTGTTTTGGTGATTCGGCTCCGATCAACCTGCAGAGAAAAGAATGGTGATCACGGTGATATAAAAATTGCATTAAACTGAGGCCGGGAAGGGCCTCATCGGAGGTAAAAACCGAGAAGGGGCGCGGCGGCGCCGCTGGCTTTCGGCTGTTTGGCCGGGATTTTGGCTTCGATTTGGCCACTCGGGAAATCAACGTGGAAAAACGAGTCGGGGGTATGAAATTTACCTCGATCGGCGGCGGGTGGCGGCGGCCGGCTTCTGGTTCGTTTTCTCCAGCGAGGGCAGGCGGCTAGGGTTTGGGGTCTGGTGTGGGGGTCTTATTTATACCCTTTTGCCTTTTGATCTCAGCCGTCCATTTTGATTAAATCTGGGCCATCCATGCGATTAAATCTGGGCCGTCCGTGCGCGCGATTGATCCGGGTCGTCCGATCGCGCGCACGCGGATCGCCAACGTGGCCTGTCCCCAGTCGACGTGGTTTTGCCACGTGGCAGGTCCTGGTTGGCCAGGACTGCTGACTGGGTCTACTGACGTGGCGCGCGCGTTGTTTTTTTTTTCCCCTCAATTTCCCGGGCGCTACAACTCTCCCCCCCTTAAAGAAATTTGGTCCCCAAATTTGCCTCGTTGCTCTTGATCGAACAGATGGGGATATTGGGCCCTAAATTCTGATTCCAGTTCCCAAGTAGCCTCCCTGGGCGTGTGGTTCTGCCACACGACTTTTACAAATGATATTTCCCGGTTGCGGAGTATTCTGCTCTCTCGGTCCGTGATACCGACCGGTACTTCTTCATAAGACAAGTCCTCTCGGAGTGGAAGCGGTTCATGAGCCAAGACATGAGAAGGGTCCGGGTTGTACTTACGTAGCATAGATACGTGAAACACATTATGAACCCGGGAGAGCTCAGGAGGCAGTGCAAGTCTGTAGGCAGTGGTACCAATCTTGTCTAAGATTTCAAAGGGTCCAATATATCTGGGGTTTAATTTTCCCCTCCTGCCGAACCTACTAATTCCCTTGAAGGGGGTGACTTTAAGAAACACCCGGTCGCCTTTCTCAAAGGCCAGGTCTCTCCTCTGGGTATCAGCATAACTCTTCTGCCTACTCTGAGCTGTCTGGATGTTCTTCTTGATCTTAACTATCTTGGACGTGGTTTCTTCTACCAAATCCGGACCAAACAATCTTCTATCGCCCACTTCCTCCCAACAGATCGGTGACCTGCACGGACGCCCGTATAGCGCCTCGTATGAGGCCATGCTAATGCTTGCTTGGTAACTGTTGTTGTAAGCAAACTCTATCAGGGGTAGGTGGTCGTCCCAATGGCCCCCGGAGTCAAGGACACAAGTTCGGAGCATATCCTCCAGCGTACGAATTGTCCTCTCTGATTGTCCATCGGTTTGGGGGTGGAAAGCAGTACTAAGAGACAACTTTGTTCCCATAGCTTGCTGGAAACTATTCTAAAACCGAGAAGTGAATCTGGGATCCCTGTCGGATACTACTATTACTGGAACTCCATGCAGTCTGACTTCCTCCCGGATATACATTCTTGCCAACTTGTCCAAATGATCAGTCATTCTGATGGCCAGGAAGTGGGAAGACTTAGTGAGTCGGTCAATAATTACCCATATAGCATCATGTCCCGATCGTGCCTTGGGTAGTCCCGATACGAAGTCCATGGTGATGTGTTCCCACTTCCGCTCTGGAATCGGTAAAGGCTGAAGTAACCCGCCCGGGCGTTGATGTTCTGCTTTGACCTGCTGACATACCAAGCACTTAGATACAAAGTCGGCTATATCTCTCTTCATCCTATTCCACCAGAACCGAGGTCGCATAGTTTGGTACATTTTCGTACTTCCTGGATGCATGGCGAACCTTGAACTATGGGACTCTGTCATGATGTCTCTTTTTAACTCACTGTCGTCTGGGACACACACTCTGTCTTTGAAACGAATCAATCCGTCGGCAGAGATCTGAAATTCTGAGCTCACTCCCTGTTCTGCATTCTTCTTGCGGGTTACTAGGGCGGGGTCGACTGACTGGGCTTCCTTTATTCTTTGGATTAACTCGGGTTGGACTGCTAGGTGGCCCAAACATGTGACTCTCTTCAGATCTCGCAGGCGAACCTACTGTGTAGCCCCAATGGACCTACATTCTGAAACCATCAGATGGGCTAGGGTGCTTGCACTTTTCCTGCTGAGGGCATCGGCCACTACGTTGCCCTTACCTGGATGGTATAGGATGTCACAATCATAGTCCTTGAGGAGTTCCATCCATCTTCTCTGACGCATGTTGAGATCCTTCTGAGTAAAGATATGCTTCAAACTCTTATGATCGGTGTAAATCTGAAAGGTCTCTCCATACAAATAATGGCGCCAGGTTTTCAAGGCGTGTATGATTGCGGCAAGCTCCAAGTCATGGGTAGGATAGTTCTTCTCATGATTCTTTAGCTGTCTAGACCCATATGCTATAACCTTTCCATGCTGCATTAGGACACAACCCAGGCCCAGATAGGAGGCATCACTATAAACTGTGTACCCTCCTGATCCACTCGGTAGAGTCAGCACTGGTGCAGTAGTCAGTTGCTTCTTCAACTCTGAAAAACTCCTTTCGCAGTTCTCATTCCATTCAAACCTTGCATTCTTCTTTGTGAGTCGGGTTAGAGGAGCTGCTAGACTAGAGAACCCTTCGACAAACCGGCGGTAATAACCTGCCATTCCTAGGAAACTGCGAATTTCCTTAACTGTTGTCAGCCTTTCCCAACCAAGTACCGCTTCAACCTTTTCGGGGTTCACCGACACCCCTTCCTTCGATATAACATGTCCTAGGAAGGCGGTTTGTTCGAGCCAAAATCCACACTTGCTCAACTTCGCATACAACTTCTTTTCCCTGAGTACCTGTAGGACTTGGGCAAGATGATGAACATGTTCTTCCCTACTTTTTGAGTAGACTAAGATATCATCGATGAACACGATGAAAAATTGATCCAAGAATTCTCTGAAGATTCTGTTCATTAGATCCATAAAGATGGCCGGGGCGTTGGTTAGCCCAAACGGCATAACCAGGAACTCATAGTGTCCGTACCTGGTTCGGAATGCCGTCTTGGGGATGTCTTCTGCTCTCACTTTTACCTGATGGTAACCTGATCGTAGATATATTTTAGAAAAGACCTGTGCACCCTGCAACCGATCGAAAAGGTCATCAATCCGGGGAAGAGGGTACTTGTTCTTAATTGTTACCTTGTTTATCCTTCTGTAATCAATGCACAGTCTCAACGTTCCATCCCCTTTCTTTGCAAAAGTAACCCCGGCACCCCATGGGGAAATGCTGTGTCTAATGAAGCCACTGTTTTGTAGCTCAGTGATTTGTTTCCTTAGTTCTTCCATCTCGATGCGGCTCATTCGGTAAGGAGCTACCGAGATGGGCTGGGTTCCTGGCTGTAAGTCTATGGTGAACTCGACCTCTCTGTCCCCTGGTAGACCGGGCAGTTCATCCGGGAATACATCTGGAAAGTCTCGGACTACTGGAATCTCTTGGATACAAACTTCTTTCTTGGGTTTACCTAGTTAGAGAAAATACAAAATTAAGACACTGGGAATTAAGAAAAAAAAGAATTTGCCATTAGGGAAAATCAGTACCGAATAATTTTATTAACTTGTAAATGGCTCATCGTTGGGAGGATTAAATACAATCTTTTTGTTAAAGCAGTCTATGGTGGCGTGATACGCCGCTAGCCAATCCATTCCTAGGATTACATCAAAATCCCCTGTGTCTAACCCTATCAGGTCTACCCTCAATTTCCTATCTGCTATCTCCACGGCACATGCCCTGTAGACAACCTCTCCTAGCAATGTCTCCCCCCCAGCGGTAGATACAAGCAATAATGAATCAAGTCTATCAGGTGATACACAAATTTTGGAAGCAAAAACATGTGAAATAAAAGAATGTGATGCACCAGTATCAAACAAAACATGAGCAATGTGGCCAGAGATAGTATACATACCATGTACCACGTCCGGGTCTGCGTCGGCATCCTTCTAGGTAAGGTTGTAAACTCTGCCCTGGATTGGAGGTCTCCCTTGATTCTGGTTCCTAGGGCACTCCCTCGCATAGTGCTGGGCACTGCCGCATATGCGACAGGTGTTGTTGAGGCGGTAGCAGGGTCGGTCCCCATGATTCCTGCCGCAGTACTGGCAGATCTTCCCACGTGCTGCCCCCGTAGCCTGAGGAGGGGCCTGGACGGCGGGTCTGGGCCTCTTACTAGGTTGGACAGGCATAGTAGGTGCTGGCCTGCGGAGATGGGCTGAGGGTCGGGAACTTCCCGCTAGCTGAGGGCGGGTGTCGAAGCTCCTTTCTATGATCTGCGCCTTTGCCAGGACTGCCGAATATGTCTCGAGCTCCATCACCAGTAAGTGCTGTCTGATCTCCGGGCGGAGACCCCACTGGAATTTTCTGGCCTTCCGGCCCTCATCCAACAATGTCTCCGGGGCATGTCAGCCCAGCTCCAGGAACTTACGGGCATACTCCGACACTGTCATATTTTCCTAGACCAATTGAGCAAATTCCATTTCTTTTAGATGTTGGATGTGTTTAGGGAGATACTCCGCATGGAAGGCCGCTAGGAACTGCTCCCAAGTAACTGGTGCAGGCAGGGTGGCCCGCTTGAGCTCCCACCAGCGTACTGCTTCCCCTACCAGCATGTAGGAGGCAATGGCAGCCCTCTGCTCAGGAACTACTCCCAAGGTCTCGAAAGCTCTCTCAGTCTCTGCCAGCCAGTATTGGGCCTCTTCGAAAGAGGATCCCCCTGAAAAAGTAGAAGGATTCAGTCTTCTGTACCTCTCTATGAAGCCGGGGTCGATCAAGGAAGGAGCGGGGTCCCGAGGTAGAGGGACTGGGGCCGGCTGAGGGTGAACTGGGGGACCCTGTGGTGGCGCCTGCTGATGTGGTGGGGGCACTGGAATGTGCTGCGGCGGCACCTGTTGGTACTGTGGCTGTGGTACCGGGTCGTACCGCGGCTGTGGTGTCGGGTGGTACTGTGGAGGAACAGGCTCTTGCCGGGGTGGCTCGGGATCAGCCTGCTGTAGCGGGGGCTCAACCTGCGCTAGCGGAGGAGGTCCCAGTAACTCTCTTCTCTCCTCTTGCCTTCGCTGGGCAGCTGCGAGAGCCTCCACCATCTCGAATAGTCTATCTAAATCCTCCCGAAGTGAATTATCTGGGGCCGCTCGGTTTAGTGGGGGCCTTCCTCTCCTCATTCCCGTGTACCTGCATTCACAAGGAATGATTGAGTAACGATATATCGGTGAGTATTTTTCTAAGGCACTATTGTGTAAGGGATGGGTCCGAGGAAATGCAGCTCTAATACCAACTGTAACAGCCCCGAAAATTCAAAATAGAATGTATATTAAAAATATCAAATGCGGAAGCGAAGTCAAAATTTGAATAACATCCCTTACACTAAAACCAAAAACGTGCTCACAAAATATAAAAGATCAAACTACCTAAAGGAAAAACTTGAAAGTAAAAGCTACAAATATGGCTATGGAGTCTTTAAGCGTCCCCTTCGTCGTCCTCCTGGGGAACTGGCTCGGGAATAAGGTCTTCCTGATCTGAAATGATTAAATAAGGAATGAGCTACACTAGCCCAGTAAAGACATCACGATATCTCACCGTCACGGAGGTAAAGGTGGGTAGAAAACACAAAAAGACCAATGGAGCATAATTTACAACAAAACCTTTTATCAATAATAAAACCTTTACCATTCACTTACCTCGGTGAAATTCATAAGTCAATATACGAAAACAATAACATCATCATCATCATGAAATCATATATATAAACTGTATAACGTAATACCTATCAAGCCTTTCGTAATATAATCGTTACACAACATATTTTTTCTCTTTTACCAGCCCACTAGTATCCATGGGGATCCATAGGGGTCCCGCTACCCGTTAATCCTTAACACTTGAAATCATATTCCAGGGTCATCCCCATACCCCGTCCGGTATGGGTGCCAAAACTATAAACCTCATTACCCCGTCCGGTATGAGGGTGAAACGGGCCGTCCCCATACCCCGTCCGGTATGGGCGCCAAAACACATAAGATCTCCATACCCCGTCCGGTATGGGAGACCACAATCCCGGTAGGTTTCCCTACGGACCCGGTCCGTCCACCATCTCCTAGGATATCTAGTCAGGCTGACCACATTATACAATTACTCATTTACATAATCTTTCATTCTCTCTTTCCCCCAGTCAGCATTATCAATCCACATACAAACAAGCAAAACGATAATTTATGCCAAACAGACAACATACAGTATCAATATCCCAGTCATTCAATCCATAATCGATAAAACAGTAAAAATATGCACACGAAACTATAAAATGAAAACATCCAACCTCATGCTACATTTAAAATTGTAAAACAGGCCAAATAACAGTTAACCGACAAACACACTAGACTCGGGCTCCATTAGCGACCTTAAGCAATTTCACACATTCGTTGATTCATGAAATACCGTTTTATCATTTATTGAACTTTAAAACCGTGATAGGAAATAGGGTGAGGGGTCCTTACACGTTTCGGGGTCCGAACACGGCTTCATAGTGCGCCTACAGGCTGTCCCCAATTTTTCCTGAATTTTTCCCGGGGAACTGAAACGCACTATTGGTACCTGCACGTGTTCCAAAAAATCCCAAATTAGGCCCAGGGCCCCTTTCGGCCAATATCGCAACTCCGGCACAGCGGCTCCGCCGTGCTCCGGCGACGCCGCCGCCGCTTGCGGGGGCGGTTCACCTCGGGTTAGCCGTTTTCGGTCGAATTCGGCCACACTCGCATTGGTTCCTGCGATAAAACAACCCTACGGCCCTCGGGGGGCCGAAAATTTACGGAAAACCGAAGCTTACCGGCGGCGGTGCTCTCGGGTGCGGTGGCTCTCCGGTGAAGTTCGTGTTTTGGTGATTCGGCTCCGATCAACCTGTAGAGAAAAGAATGGTGATCACGGTGATATAAAAATTGCATTAAACGGAGGCCGGGAAGGGCCTCATCGGAGGCAAAAATCGAGAAGGGGCGCGACGGCGCCGCTGGCTTTCGGTTGTTTGGCCAGGATTTTGGCTCCGATTTGGCCACTGGGGAAATCAGCGTGGAAAAACGAGTCAGGGGTATGAAATTTACCTCGATCGGCGGTCGGAAATCCCTCCGGTGCGGCGGCGGGTGGCGGTTGCCGGCTTCTGGTTCGTCTTCTCCAGCGAGGGTAGGCGGCTAGGGTTTGGGGTCTGGTGTGGGGGTCTTATTTATACCCTTTTGCCTTTTGATCTCAGCCGTCCATTTTGATTAAATCTGGGCCGTCCGTGCGATTAAATCTGGGCCGTCCGTGCGATTAAGTCTGGGCCGTCCGTGTGCGCGATTGATCTGGGCCGTCCGATCGCGTGCACGCGGATCGCCAACGTGGCCCGTCCCCGGTCGATGTGGTTTTGTCACGTGGCAGGTCCTGGTTGGCCAGGACTGCTGACTGGGTCTGCTGACGTGGCTGCTGACGTGGCGCACACATTTTTTTTTTCCCCCTCAATTTCCCGGGCGCTACAAAAATACCCACCAATTTGATGGTTTAAAAATTTATCCCAAAATTTGTCAGTCAAATACCATATGTTACTATTAAAAGTTGAAACAAACACGATTTTTTCATACCTGTAAAATACCATACATTAAAATTCTACCATTTACCATGATGCATACAGAGGGTAAGAGTTTGATTGATGAACTTGTGAATTATAAACTTATACATAATAGTAACAGTGGAGGTTTGATAGCTATTACTAAATACCAAGAAAGGAATTTTATGTGAAATTTCTTATGGCCCTGAATGAGTTTTACAAGAGAATAAAACCCAAATATTAATGAAGAAACCACTTCTTAACCTAAATGAGGCATTCTCCACCTTATAGTAGGAGGAAAAAACATAAAAAAATCTTTGTAAACTCTAACAAATAAGATTTTTGTTAGGAATATAATTGTTATATTCAAGATCCAATTATTCGTATAATATATTAAATATATTTTTATTTTATAATTTATTCTAATATAAGACAATAGTATTTTTATTATTATATTTATTATCTTGTTATTTAATTTATATAATAAATTATTTGATTAAACTTAGAGACTTTACATCAAGATTAAAATCTTAATAATAAAAATAAAATCTTTTGTTATTTAATCTAAAATATTTTTGGTCGTTATATCATAAAAATATGAAATTCATGATCTAATAAAATTAATATGCATATGTTGATCTTTATAAGATAAAAATTAATTGATCTTATTAACTAAATCACATATATAAATGATGCATATGAAGATATGATCATTGAATCAACTCAATTTAAAATTCGTAATAGTTAATATTATTTTAACTATCAATGAAATATTCTTGTAAAATGATAAAATATAAGAATTTTTTTTACTTGAAATCATCATAGTAACTAACAAGTCATTTATTATATTTTGATTCTAAACATATAATCATAGAATTATAGTTGAAAGGATATTTAATGTAATTAAATACTCGTAAAATTAATGATTGATCAATACAGAATTTGTCAACTTTACTAATAAGTTTAACTTCTATATTATCATTTATTATAATGACTATATTAAGATATTGGCTAGAGCAATTAACGAAAGAAGAAAAGAATTTTTTATGTCATTCATTAATTATTATAATTCACATAAAATATATTAGTTATCTATTAGATTTAACAGTTAGACCATATCGTTATAATTGACATAAAATAGTGTTTTAACTTTTGTTAAATAAATTAATTACTTTAATTATTTAATAATTACATCAAAAAATTTTATTTAATTAAATAAATAAATTTTTAATTTAAATAAAATATTATTATATTTTTTGTTAGTACATATAATGTAACGGCCCCGGAAATTTAGAATGAAATATGTGTATTAAAAATGTCAAATGCGGAAGCGTAATAAAAATTTTGATTAACATCTCTTACACAAAAACAAAAAACGTGCTCAAAATATAAAAGAACAAACTAACTAAAAGAGATACTCGAAAATAAGAACTATAAATATAAATACGGAGTCTTTAGGTGTCCCCTTCGCCGTCTTCCTGCGGAACGGGCTCGGGAATAATGTCTTCCTGATCTGAAATGGTTAAATAAGGAATGAGTTACACCAGCCCAGTAAAGACATCATACTATCTCACCGCCACGGAGGTAAAGGTGGGTAGAAAACACAAAAAAGACCAGTGGAGCATAATTTATAATAAACTCGTTTATTAACATAAAAACCTTTACTGTCCACTTACCTCGGTGAGATTCATGAAAACAACTTATGAAAATAATAACATTATCATCATCATGAAATCATATGAACTGTATAACAGAATACTTACCACGCCTTTGCATTTCAATCATTAAACAATACATTTTCCTCATTTACCAACCTACTAGTATCCATGGGGATCCATAGGGGTCCCGCTACCCGTGAACCCTTAACATTTATAACCTGATTCCAGAGCCGTGCCCATACCCCGTCCGGTATGGGCACCAAAACCATGAACCTCAATACCCCGTCCGGTATGAGGGTGAAACGGGTCGTCCCCATACCCCGTCCGATATGGGCGCCAAAACACAGAAGGTCTCCATACCCCGTCCGGTATGAGAGACCACGTTCCCGGTAGGGTTCCCTACGGACCCGGTCTGTCCACCATCTCTCATGATATCTAGTCAGGCTGTCCACATTATCCATTTATCAATTCACATAATCTTTTTGCCCTTTTCCTTGGTCTCAATCATCCAATCATACACAAATATGTAAACCAGTAATTGACACCAAACAAGACAACACAGTATCGGGTTCACCATAATACAAAGCATAATAAAAAAAACCATCGTTCATGCATACGAGACCATAACATAATTACATCAAACATCATGCTGCATTTAATACTGAAAATTAGACCAAACAATATGTAATGGTCCCAAAAATTTAGAATGAAATATGTGTATTAAAAATGTCAAATGCGGAAGCGTAATAAAATTTTGATTAACATCCCTTACACTAAAACCAAAAACGTGCTCAAAGTATAAAAGAACAAACTAACTAAAAGAGAAACTTGAAAATAAGAACTATAAATATAACTACGGAGTCTTTAGGCGTCCCCTTTGCCGTCTTCCTGCGAAACGGGCTCGGGAACAATGTCTTCCTGATCTGAAATGGTTAAATAAGGAATGAGCTACACCAGCCCAGTAAAGACATCACACTATCTCACCGCCATGGAGGTAAAGGTGGGTAGAAAACACAAAAAGACCAATGGAGCATAATTTATAACAAATTCTTTTATCAATAATAAAATCCTTTACTGTCCACTTACTCCGATGAGATCCATAAAATAATATACGAAAGCAATAACATTATCATCATCATGAAATCATATGAACTGTCTAACAGAATACTTACCACGCCTTTGCATCTCAATCATTAGACAATACATTTTCCTCATTTACCAACCTACTAGTATCCATGGGGATCCATAGGGGTCCCGCTACCCGTGAACCCTTAACATTTATAATCTGATTCCAGAGCTGTCCCCATACCCCGTCCGGTATGGGCACCAAAATCATGAACCTCAATACCCCGTCCAGTATGAGGGAGAAACGGGCCGTCCCCATACCCCGTCCGGTATGGGCGCCAAAACACAGAAGGTCTCCATACCCCGTCCGGTATGAGAGACCACGTTCCCGGTAGGGTTTCCTATAGACTCGGTCCGTCCACCATCTCCCAGGATATCTAGTATGGCTGTCCACATTATCAATTTATCAATTCACGTAACCTTTTATTCCCTTTTTCCTCAGTCACCATCATCAAATCACACACAAACATGCAAACCAGTAGTTTATTCCAAACAAGTCAACACACAACATCGGGTTCTCAGTCATTCAACCCATAATCAATAAAATAGGGATATATGCACACGAAACTATGAAATGAAAATATCAGACATCATACTGCATTTAAAATTGTAAAATAGAACAAACAACAATTGACCGACAAATACATAAGACTCGGACTCCATTAGCGACCTTAAACAATTTCACACATCTATTGATTCATGAAATACCGTTTTATCATTTATTGAACTTTAATACCGTGATAAGAAATAGGGTGAGGGGTCCTTACTTGTTTCGGGATCTGAATACGGCTCTACAGTGCGCCTACAGGCTGTCCCTAATTTTCCCTGAATTTTTTTCAGGGAGCTGAAACGCACTACTAGTACCTGCACATGTCCCAAAAAATCCCAAATTAGACCTAGGGCCCCTTTCGGCCAATATTGCAATTTCGGCACGGCGGCTCCGCCGTGCTCCGGCAACGGCGCTGCCGCTTGCGGCGGCGATTCGCCTTGGGTTGGCCATTTTCGGCCGAATTCGGCCACGCTTGCATCGGTCCCTGCGATAGAACAACCCTAGGGCCCTCAGTGGGCCGAAAAATCACGAAAAACTGAAACTTACCGGCGGCAGTGCTCTCGGGTGCGGCGTCTCCTCCGGCGTGAGTCGCGTTTTGATGTTTGGCTCCGATCAACCTGTAGAGAAAAGAACGGTGATCACAGTGGTATAAAATTTGCATCAAACGGAGGCCGGGAAGGGCCTCATCGGAGGCAAAAATTGAGGAGGGGTGCGGCGGCGTCGCTGGGTTTCGGCTGAGTTTTTCCGGCCGTTTGGCTGGTGGTTTGGCTCCGGTTTGGCCATAGGCGGACTCAGCGTCGAAAAATGAGCAAGGGGGAGAAAAATTACCTCGATCAGCAGTTAGAAACTTCCCTGGTGCAGCGGCCGGCTCCTCCGGCGTCTGGTTCTTCTTCTCCGGTGAGCACTGGCGGCTTGGGTTTCTTTGGTCTGGTGTGGGTGAGGGTATTTATACCCTTTGCCTTTTAATCTTGACCGTCCATCAAGATTGAATCTGGGCCGTTCGATCGCGATTTAATTGGGATTAAATCAGGACCGTTCATCACGATGCAATCTGGGCCGTCCGTGCCTGATTGAATCTGGGCCATCCGTGCGCGTTAATCTGGGCCGTTCGTGTGCACGTTTGATCTGGGCCGTCCGTGCGCGCGGGAACGGATCTGGGCCGTCCGATCGCGCGCACGCGGATCGCCCCCGTGGCCCGTCCCCTGGTCAGCGTGTCCTTGCCACGCGGCGCATCCTGCTTGGCCGGGGCTGCTGACCGGGTCGCTGACGTGGCTGCTGACGTGGTGCTGACGTGGCACAACTTTTTTAAATTACGTTTTGACCCCCGATTTCCGATTTTCTTTTCAAAAATACCTCAAGAATCCAAATTTTCACCTTTTTTTCCCAAAATCAATTTCAATTAAATCCAAATAATATTTTTACCCAATTTTATAATTATTTTTATTTTTATTTTCATTGAATTAAATTAAATTAAATTAAATAAAAATCCAAATAAATAATAAAAATAAAAATAAATAAATAAAATATTTATTTTCATTTGGGTGTTACACAATAACAGACCAACACTGTATCAGACTCGGGCTCCATTGGCAACCTTAATCAATTATACATCTATAAAGTCACAAAGTTCAATTTAATTATTTATTTAGCTTTAACACCGTGACAGGAAACCGGGTGAGGGGTCCTTACTTGTTTCGGAGTTTGAATACAGCTCTACAGTGCGCCTACAGATTGTCCTTAATTTTTCCTGAATTTTTTCCGAGGAACTGAAACACACTACTGGTACCTGCACGTGTCCCAAAAAATCCCAAATTAGACCTAGGGCCCCTTTCGGCCAATATCGCAATTCCGGCACGGCGGCTCCGCCGTGCTCCGGCGACAAGCTTCGGCGATTCGCCTTGGGTTGGCCATTTTCGGCCGAATTCGGCCATGCTTGCATCGGTCCCTGCGATAGAACAATCCTAGGGCCCTCGGTGGGCCGAAAAATCACGAAAAACCAAAACTTACTGGCGGCGGTGCTCTCAGGTGCGGCGGCTCCTTCGGCGTGTGTCGCGTTTTGATGTTTGGCTCCGATCAACTTGTAGAGAAAAGAACGGTGATCACAGTGGTATAAAATTTGTATCAAACGGAGGCTGGGAAGGGTCTCATCAGAGGTAAAAACCGAGGAGGGACACGGCGGCGCCTCTGGGTTTTGGCTGGGTTTTCCGGCCGTTTGGCCGGTGGTTTGGCTCCGGTTTGGCCATAGGTGGACTCAGCGTAGAAAAACGAGCAAGGGGGAGAAAATTTACCTCGATCGGCGATTGGAAACTTCCCCAGTGCGGCGGCGGGTGGCGGCAGCCGGCTCCTCCGGCGTCTTGTTCTTCTTCTCCGGCGTACTCACGCACACAACTCTCCTCGTCATCTCAGATCCCCCACACACACTAAATTTATCACTCACTCTTCCTTTATTCTTCTGCCCCCCAGGGCTGTTCGAAGCCTCCCGACTCATTTCGTCACAATCACTGCACTCATCCCTCCCACTGAACACTCACCGAATATTTCTCCTTCCGCTCGCGACTCACTCCGCACCTCCACTCACGCACACAACTCCCCCCGTCATCTCAGATCCCCCACACACAGTAAATTTCTCACTCACTCTTCCTCTCAGAGGCCATCCCTCTATGCTCACACTATCCTCGCACAACCTCCACTCTCTCCCACGGATTTCCTATACGCCCCAAACATCACCATCCTCTCCCTCCCCATGGTCTCCTCCACGAATGTACGGAACAGTCACACACTCCACCGCCTACCTCCACCTCTCAGCTCTGTCACGCCACCTACGGACTCCGCAACCTACATACAATTTACAACTCACACTACACCTACGCAACCGAAATTTTCACCGTACCTCCCATTTCCATCTTCCTTCCTTCTGCTGATATCACCGTCACCGTCCGCGGCCTTCTTCTCTCTCCCTTCTCGCTCCTCTCTGCTCTAACTCTCATCTCTCTCTTTCTGGAACCTTCTTTCCCCTATTCTTTTCCTCCTTTCCGCTTTCTTCCTTCTCTGCTTTTCTCTCTTTTCTTTTTTTTTCTCCTCCTCTTCTCCCTTTCCCGACCTCTATTTATACTTTACCAGCTTACTCAAAACGATGTCGTTTTCTTCCTTCCAAAACGACGTCGTTTTCTCCCTTCTAAAACGATGTCGTTTTTCCCCCTCTTTAAAATGGCGTTATTTCCTCCATTTTTTTTCTTCTCCAGTCACTACACCTTCGCCAAATTATTTATATATATATATATAATGTGCGAGAAAAAAAAAAGAATTTGGGCTGTTGGCCCTGCTGCCCTGCCACCGAAATATATGTATATGAATATATGAGTGATATATATATATATATATATATAATGTGGATGAACAAAAATTTAAAAAAAAAAGAAAAACGAAAAATGCATGCTCCTAATCAAGTTTAATTGTAATTAAAATTAATGAATAAATATAATTTTCTAATTTTTTAATTTTTATTTAAGGTAAAATTGAAAAAAAATTGAATGAAGGATGAAATTGAAAATAATTTTGAGAAAAAATGGTAAAAATTTGAGTTTTGTGATATTTTTGAAAGAAAAATTAGAAATTGAGGGTCAAAATATAATTTAGGAAAATTACGCCATGTATCACGCCTAGTTAGCAACCACGACGAACTGTAGCACGCCGCGTGGCAAGCCACGCTAACGCAGTGCCACGCGGGAGGCCACGCTGGCAATCTACGTGCCGCGATCGAACAACCCAGATTTATTTCCACGCGCACGAACGGTTCGGATCTGTTCCCTCCTCAGAAACGATCGGACGGTCACGATTAAAAGTGATGAACGGTCCATATCCACTTTCTATTTAAACGTGATCGGACGACTCAAATCAAATCACGATGAACAGTTCAGATTCACTCCCAATTTAATCGCTATCAGACGGTTCAGATCAAACGCGATGGATGATCCAGATTAAAAGGAGACGGATATAAATAACCCTCTTTACACCAAATCCTAACCCTAGCCGCCATACACCCCCAACGGAGAAGAAGAGCCAGTTGCCGCCGTGCTGAAGCCACTTTCGACTGCCAAAAGAGGTAAAAAAAAAATTTATTTGCTCGAAATTCAATTTTGAACACCCCCATGGCCAAATCGGAGCAAAAAGACCTGCAGATGAGTCGAAAATCGTAGACAAAGCCCGACAATGCCGCCACAGAAAAAGACAAAAATCACCTCCGATGAGGCCCTTTTCGATTCCCGTTTCGTGTAATTTTTTCACCATTGTAATCACCATTCCTTTCTCTATAGGTTGACCGAAGCAAAACACTCAACCGCGAAGGTGAGCCGGTAGAGCCGCCGCACCGGAGAACCTTGCCACTGGTAAGTTTTTATTTTTTGACTTTTTTCGGCCAACCGAGGTCCCTTAACGTATTTTCTCACAGGGATTGGTACAAAATCGGCCGAATTTGACCGAAAACAGCCGACTCGAGATAAACTGCCGTAGTGGGCGGCGGTACCGTCGTTGGAGCACGGTGGAGCCGTCGTGCTGGATTTTTAAAATTGGCCAAAATCGGTTTCTAACACTAATTTTAGATTTTTTGGGGTATTTCTAGGTACTTGAAGTGCGTTTTAATCTCCGAAAAAAAATTCAGAGAACTCGAGGACCGCCAATAGGCGCAGTCAAAATTTAGCATGTTAAACATTAGTTTGAGTAAGAATCTTTCAACTTATTCCCTGTTATGGAATTGAAGTTTAGTTCTAAATAATATGGTATTTTGTGAAATTTAAAAAATATCTATAATTAATTACAGGTTACTAATGGAGCCAGAACTGGTTATTTATTATTGTTTTCTATATTTAACCAATTGCCTGATTTTACACCTTTTGATGTATGATAATATACTAAAATTAGTGTGATGATGCAATTGTATTCCTTTGATGCATGTACTGCTTGTTTTATATGATTACGGTTAAACTGAAAAATGAAAAACTAAAGGTAAACGGAAAATTATTTGATTAAGTGGATGGATGAACGACGACCTTATTGGATATCTTGGGAGATGGTGGACAGACTGGGTACATAGGGAACCCTACCGTGAACGTTGCCTCATACCGAACGGGGTATCGAGGATTGATAATTTAATACTTATACCGGACATGGTATGGAGATGATCCGTTTCACCCTCATACCGAACGGTGTATTGAGGGATGATATCTTTTGGCGGTTATACCGGATGGGGTATATGGATGGCCCGTTATTTAAAAATATTGAATAAAAATTCACGTGTAGTGGGAATATCCCTTTGGACCTTTATGGATACCAGTAGGCTAATAAAAGGGAAGGTTGTTGTTCCGACTGATTGTATATTAAATTATGGTATGTTATATGTTATTGACTCTATAGGTTGTTTTTAAAAATCTCACTACGGTAAGTATGCGGTAAATAATTTTATTTATGAAAAACGAATTTACTTAAATTAAAAGCTTCATTAGTTATTTTGATGATTTCTACCAACCTTCATTTCTGTGTCGGTGAGTAACGTGATATTCTTATTGGGTTAGTGTAACTCATTTTTTCATTAACCATTTCAGATCTAGAGGACCAGGATTCAGAGCCCGACCCGCAAGAGGGTTGCGAGTAGGATGCTCAGTTGCTTATTTTTCGTTTATTTCTTCAATTTTTCATTATTTCTTTTAAAATGATCATTCCTATAACCCTATTTGGTAATCTAAATTATTGTGTAAGGAATGTAAACCCTAACTATTTTTTTTCACTTCCGCATTCAATTCATAGTTTATTTTCTTTTTAGTTCACGAGCTGTTACAAAAAAGAAAAATACAAATTAGGGTTGTAGCCCCTGCTACCAACTTATATATATAGACATATGAGATATGTATATATCTAATGTGTGGGTGGTAAAATTTTTTGGAATATTTTGTTTATATATTTACAAAAAAAAAATTTGAATATTTTTTCATTTTGATAATCATAAATATATATTATTAGCATATTTAATTTTATTTAATTGTAGTATGTATATTTGTTATTTTATATAATTTTGAATTAATTGTTACATGTGATATAAATTTATTAGGACATATTGCATGTAGATAATTTGATTACTATACTTTTTACAATTATTTTGATAATTATATTTTTCAATTTAAAATTGAATTCATGATAATAAAATATAAGATATTTTATTATATAGTTTACTATCAAAACAAATAAATTTATTTATTTCTTGTTTATAAAGAATGGTCTAAAAATAAAGAAACTTGTAGTTCGAGAATAAAATAAAATTATTTATTGCATAAAATATGAGGAGAATTATTTTAATTTTATATTATTTGTCTGGAGAACGCGAAAAATATAAAATTTTATTTGTCCGGAGTCGCCATGCCGGAGTTGCAATATTGGTCGAAAGGGGCCCTGGGCCTAATTTGGGATTTTTTGGAATACGTGCAGGTACCAGTAGTGCGTTTCAGTTCCCCGGAAAAAATTCAGGAAAAATTGGGGACAACCTGTAGGCGCACTGTGAAGCCGTGTTCGGACCCCGAAACGAGTAAGGACCCCTCACTTTATT
Organism: Carica papaya; assembly: GCF_054855325.1. Lineage (NCBI taxonomy): Eukaryota > Viridiplantae > Streptophyta > Magnoliopsida > Brassicales > Caricaceae > Carica > Carica papaya. The sequence goes on along the minus strand of NC_142313.1, from coordinate 12,688,152 downwards.
TCCTATCATGGTTTTAAAGTTCAATAAATGATAAAATGGTATTTCATGAATCAACGAATGTGTGAAATTGCTTAAGGTCGCTAATGGAGCCCGAGTCTAGTGTGTTTGTCGGTTAACTGTTATTTGGCCTGTTTTACAGTTTTAAATGCAGCATGAGGTTCGATGTTTTCATTTTATAGTTTCGTGTGCATATTTTACTGTTTTATTGATTATGGATTGAATGACCGGGATATTGATGCTGTATGTTGTCTGTTTGGCATAAATTATCGTTTTGCTTGTTTGTATGTGATTGATAATGCTGACTGAGGGAAAAGGAGAATGAAAGATTATGTAAATGGAAATTGTATAATGTGTTCAGCCTGACTAGATATCTTGGGAGATGGTGGCGGACCGGGTCCGTAGGGAACCCAACCGGGATTGTGGTCTCCCATACCAAACGGGGTATGAAGATCTTATGTGTTTTGGCGCCCATACCGGACGGGGTATGGGGACGGCCCGTTTCACCCTCATATCGGACGGGGTAATGAGGTTTATGGTTTGGCGCCCATACCGGACGGGGTATGGGGACGGCCCTGGAATATGATTTCAAGTGTTAAGGGCTAACGGGTAGCGGGACCCCTATGGATCCCCATGGATACTAATGGGTTGGTAAATGAGGAAAATATGTTGTGTAACGATTGAATTACGAAAAGCTTGATAGGTATTATGTTATACAGTTTATATATATGGTTTCATGATGATGATGATGTTATTGCTTTCGTATATTGTTTTATGAATTTCACCGAGGTAAGTGAATGGTAAAGGTTTTATTATTAATAAAAGGATTTGTTGTAAATTATGCTCCATTGGTCTTTTTGTGTTTTCTACCCACCTTTACCTCCGTGACGGTGAGATATCGTGATGTCTTTACTGGGCTAGTGTAGCTCATTCCTTATTTAATCATTTCATATCAAGAGGACATCGTTCCCGAGCCGGTTCCGCAGGAGGAAGGCGAAGGGGACGCCTAAAGACTCCATAATCATATTCGTAGCTTTTACTTTCAAGTTTCTCCTTTAGGTAGTTTGATCTTTTATATTTTGTGAGCACGTTTTTGGTTTTAGTGTAAGGGATATTATTCAAATTTTGACTTCGCTTCCGCATTTGATATTTTTAATATACATTTCATTATGAATTTTTGGGGCTGTTACATTCATAAAATGCTTAATATATTGATTGATTATGAAAATTAAATTGCAACTAAGAAGAAGAAATGAACTGTCATGTTGGTTGGCAACTCTTCTAATAAGAAGGGTAATGGTAAGAAGAAACCCAAGAATAAACCCATTGCATTTAAAGGTGGTGTGACCAAACTAAAAGGTAAGGGAAAAACTAACCAATTTGATGTTAAATGTTTCTTCTGCAAGAAAAAAAGGCATTGGAAGAGAAACTGCAATGAGTGTCTTGTTTATCTGAAAGATAAGAAACAATGTGAGACCTCAATGAAAAATATTTTTGTGATTTCTTTAACTTCTATTAATCCGTCTATATGGGTATTAGATACCGGTAGTTATTTAACATTTACAATAAGTTGCAGGGACTGCAAATTTGTAGAAGATTGAAGAAATACGAAGTTAATCTTCAAGTTTGAAATGGTGCAAAAGTTGCGGCCCTAACTATAGGATCAATTTCTCTTAGGATGCTTATGGGCAAAATACTTTTGTTGAAGGATTGTTATTACGTTCCTAAATTTTTTTCAAACATAATATCAATATCTTTTATGGACCAACATAGTTTTCATATTATTTTAAATAATAGAATTTGCTATATTTATCATGGTGATGATGTATATGCAAATAGTTATCTTCAACATGATATTTAGGTCTTACCTGATATGAGTGAAAATTCAGGTTTACATGTTTCTAGTCTTAAGAGAAAAAAAGATGATCAAGTAAATCATACATATATTTGGCATTATAGGTTTGGTTATATTGGAGAGAAAAGAATAAACAAGTTGTACGAAGAATGTTACCTTAAAAAATATGATTATGAATTATATCCAACGTGTGAATCTTGTCTCAAAGGAAAAATGACCAAATCTCCATTTACTAGAAGTGGAGAAAGAGCTTCTGAATTATTGAGACTAATTCATACTTATGTTTGTGCCCCCATAAAAATTTAAGCTAGAGGAGGATATTCTTACGTTATCATCTTCATTGATAATATGTCAAGATATGAATTTGTGTGTCTTATGAAATATGAATCTGAGTTTTTTAAAATATTTAAAAGATTTCATGAGAAACAAATTGGTAAAAACATTAAAGTGCCAAGGTTTGATAGAAGATGAGAATATCTTAATGATGGTTTTACTGGATTTCTCAAAGAGAGTGAGATTCTTTAACAGTGGATCCCTTCTGGAACATCACAACACAATGGTGTGTTTGAAAGAAAAATCGAAACTTATTAGATTTGGTGAGGTCAATAATGGTATTTACAAATCTTCCAATTAATTTATGAGGATATGCTTTGAAAATTGTAACATATTTGTTAAATAAAGTACTCACTAAGTCAATCTCTACAACACCATATTAGATATGGAAATGATGTCAACTGAGCCTTAGATGTTTTAAAGTTTAGCGTGGTCCAGCTTATGTTAAGAAATTGCAAATTGATAAATTTGACTCAAGATCTGATAAGTATAGATTCATTGGGTATCCCAAAGAAACAATGAGATATTATTTCTATCAAACATCTGACCATAAAGTGTTTTGTGGCCAACGGAGCAACCTTTTGGAAAGAAAATTTCTTTTTGAAGGAAATCATAGTGAAAGAATTAAACTTGATCAAGTTCAAAAAACTAATGGAACAATACAAGAAGAGAATCATGAGAAACAAGTTGAGCAACCTTTACTAGATGTTTTGAAGATGATAAGGAAGTTGTAATGCCCTAATTAATTTTAATTGTAATTAAAATTAATGAATAAATATAATTTTTTAATTTTTTACTTCTTATTTAATGTAAAAACGAAAGAAATTAAATGGAGCATGAAATTAAAAATAATTTTAGAAAAAGATGATGAAAATTTAGGTTCTGAGGGTATTTTTAAAAGAAAAATTAGAAACTTGTGGTCAAAATGCAATTTAAAAAAATTATGCCACGTAGGATGCCCAGTCAGTAGCTCCGACGAATCAGAGCACACTGCGTGGCAAGGGATGCTGATGCGGTGCTATGCGGGAGGCCACGCTGGCGATATGCGTACCTGCGATTGGACGATCCAGATTTGTTCCCGAGCGCACAAACAGTCCGAATCTGTTTCCCTCTTCAGACGCGATCGAACGGTCACGATTAAACGCGATGAAGGATTCAGATCCACTTTTTATTTAATCGAGATTGGACGGTCCAGATTAAAAAAAGATGGATATAAATAACCATCTTCACACCAAATCCTAACCTTAGTCACCAGACACCACCGCCGGAGAAGAAGAGCCAGCCACCCGGAAAGAAGCCACCAACCGCTGGGAAGGAAGCCGCCCGCTGCCCACCGTTGTGCTGGAGCCACTTCCGACCATAAAAGAGGTTAAAAAAATCTTTTACTTGAAATTCAATTTTAAACACCCTCATGGCCAAATCAGAGCAAAAGGACCGATATATTGGTCGAAAACTGCGAGCAAAGCGAAAAATTGTAAAAAATGCCTCTGATGAGGCCCTTCCCAATTCCCGTTCTGCGTAATTCTTTTACCATTGTAATAATCGTTTCCTTCTTTACAAGTTGACCAAAGCAAAACACCCAATCGTAAAACCCTGCTGCTGGTAAATTTTAGTTTTTTGACTTTTTTCGGCCAATTAAGGTCCCTTAGCATATTTTTTTCCAAGGATTGGTATAAAATCGGCTGAAAACAACCAAAAATAGTCGATCCGAGGCAAACCACCACCGTGGACAGCGGTGCCATCGGTGAAGCACGGCGGAGCTGCCGTGCTGGAATTCCAAAATTAGCCAAAAAGGGTTCCTAACACTGATTTTGGATTTTTTGGGATATTTTTAGGTACTTGAAGCACATTTTAATCCCCAAAGGAAAAATTTAGGGAACCTAGGGATTGTCAGTAGGTGCAGTCAAAAGTTTAGTATTTCAAACATCAATTTAAGTAAGAATCTTTCACCTTATTCCCTGTTATAGAATTGAAGTCTAATTTTAAATAATATGGTATTTTGTGAAATTTAGAAAACACTCATAATTAATTATAGGTTACTAATAGAGCCAGAACCTATTATTTACTATTGTTGCTATACTTAACCGATTATCTGATTTACTGTTTTCAAGTGCATAATAATATATTGAAATTGATATAATGATGCGATTGTATTCCTTTGATGCATGTTTTACTTGTTTTATGTGATTACGGTTGAATTGAAAAACTGAAAATTAAAGGAAAATGAAAAATTATTTGATTAAGTTGGTGGATGAGACGGCAGCCTCACTGGATATCTTGGGAGATGGTAGACGGACCGAGTACATAAAAAATCCTACTGTGAATGTTGCTTCTTACTGGATGAAGTATCGAAGTTTGATAATTTGGCACTCATACCGGACGGGGTATGGAGACGGCTCGTTTCACCCTCATACTGGACGGAGTATTGAGATTTGATAATTTGGCACTCATACCGGATGGGGTATGGGGACGACCCGTTAAATTAAAAATATTAAAAAAAGGGGTTCACGCGTAGTGGAGACATCCCTATAGACCCACATGGATACCAGTAGGCTGATAAAAGAAAAAATTGTTGTTACAACTGATTGCATATAAAATTATGATATGTGTTCTATTATTTACTCTATAGGTTATTTTTGTAAATTTTACTACGACAAGTAGGTGGTAAATGATTTTATCTATGATAAACGAATTTGCTTAATTAAGAGCTCCATTAGTTATTTTTATTATTTCTACCAACCTTCATTTCTGTGTAGGTGAGTAGCATGATATTCTTACTAGGATAGTGTAACTCATTCTTTCATTAACCATTTCAGATCAAGAGAACTACGATCTAGAGCCCCATCCACAAGAGGGTTACGAGTAGAATGTTCAGTTTGTTCACTTTTAAATTATTTCTTTAGTTATTAGTTGTTCTTTTAAAAGGGTTATGCTTGTAAGCTCTATTTGGTACTTTTAGTTATTGTGTCAGGGATATAAACCCTAATTATTTATTTCACTTCCGCACTAAATTTATAATTTATCTCCTTTAGAATTTGCGGAATCGTTACAGAAGTTGTCATCTCCAATTGTTGAGATTCAAGAAATAAATGTTATTCAAAAACTAGTTAATAAACCTATTCAAAATCAAATTGAACAACAACCTAATCTAGTATAAGGTGAACAAGTTGTATACGAACTTCTTAGAAGGTTTGCTAGATAACATCGTACACCAGATAAGTTGAATCTTATGGTGTAAGATGATGTATCAAATGAGGTTAGGCATGATAATGATGACCTCAAGCCTACGAAGAGGCTACGCAAAGCTCTGATGATGAAAAATGGATAAAGAGCATAGAATCTGAAATGAAATCCATCAAAGTCAATAAAGTTTAGAATTTGGTTGAAACTTCAAATGATATAAAGTCTATTGGTTGTAAATGAGTTTTCAAGAAAAGAATGGAGCAGATAAAAAAGTGGAGACCTATTAAGCTCGTCTTGTTACTAAGGGATACCGTCAAAAAGAAAGAATCGATTATGACAAAATATTTTTCCCTGTAGCAATGCTCTTTGGATTCTACTTGTTGTAGCTATCTACTATAATTATGAGATATGACAGATGGATGTGAAAATAATTTTTTTAAATAATGAGTTGGAAGAGGATATGTATTATATGACACAACATGAAGGTTTTATATCCCCATCTGATCATGATAAAGTATGTAGACTACAAAAATCCATTTATGCATTAAGGTAAACATCTTGGAGCTAGAATATTTGTTTTAACAGAACAATTAAAAAGTTCAATTTTGTTAGATATGAAGAGGAACCTTGTGTGTACAAAAAGGTTAGCCAAAGTACGATTATTTTTTAGTGTTACATGTTGATGATATATTGCTCATTGGGAATGATATACCAGCACTACAAAATACTAAGATTTGACTATCTGAACAGTTCTCTGTGAAAGACTTGGGAGAAGCAGCTTATATGGGAATAAAGATTTATAGAGGTAGATATAAGAAGTTGCTTGGATTTTTTCAGTCTATGTATACTGACACCATTTTGAAGAGGTTTAACGTGAAAAATTTTAAAAGAGGCTATCTATCGATAGGCATTGGAATTACTCTCAGTAGAGAGAATTGTTCTAAAACCTCTAAAGAGAGAGAACGCATGGGTAAAGTCTCATATGCTAACGCAGTGGGAACTTATATATATACCATGACATGTACAAGTCTTGATGTGGCTTATGCACTATGAGTGATTAGCCGATATCAGACGAAATCCTAGTAAATAACATTAGGAAGTGGTAAAAATCAATCTCAAGTACTTAAGAAGAACTAAAGACCAATTCCTCATCTATAGAAAATATGAATTAAAGCTGTAAGGTTATAAAGATGATAACAAATCTACATTTGGTTATGTGTTCACCTTAAATGGTGGTGCAGTGAGTTAAAAAAGTTCCAAATAAGCTACGATACCTTATTCAATAACCGAAGCAGAATATATAACAGCAAATGAAGCTATCAAGGAAGCTGTTTGGATGAAAAAGTTCTTAACTGAACTTAGTGCGGTCCCTTCAATAGAAGGTCCAATTCCATTATTGTGTGTCCATACTGGACCTATCACTTAAGTAAAGGAGCCGAGATCGCATAAAAAATCCAAATACATTCTGATGGAGGTACCACTTAATTAGGAAAATCATTGAACGTGTGGACGTTAAAATTCAAAAGATTAATGGAATGGATAATACAACTGACTCATTTACTAAGGCTCTTGGTGCAAAGGGTTGACAAGCATAAATGGAAATTGGGAATGAAGTACATAACAAATTAGATCAGTACAAGTGAGAGATTGTTAGAGATCTAATTGTTATGACCAAGATCTAATTATTTGTATAATATATTGAATGCATTTTTATTTGACAATTTATTTTAATATATGACAATAATATTTTTATTAATAATATTTATTATCTTTTTGTTTAATTTATATGATAAAATATTTAATTAAATTTAGAGACTTTACATAAAGATGGAGATCTTGATAATAAGAGTGAAGTCTTTTATCTTTTAATCTGAAATATTTTTGATAGTTAGATAATCAAAATAGAACATTCATAATCTAGTAAGACTAATATGTATGTGATGGTCTCTATAAGATAAAATTAATTGATCTCATTAACTAAATCACATATATATATGATGCATGTGGAGATATGATCATTAAACTAATCTAATTGAAAATTTTTAATGGTTAATATTATCTTAAATTATCAATAGAATATTCTCTTAAAATAATGAGATGCAAAAATTTTCTTTGATCTAAAATTATCATAGTAATTAATAAGTCATATATCATGCTTTGATTCTGCACATCTATAGTCATAGAATTATAGTTGAAAGGATATTAAATAAGATTAAATATTTGTAAAATTGGTGATTGATCAAGATAAAATTTGTTAACTTTAGTAATAAGTTTAAACTCTATATTATTATATATTATAACGATTACATTCAGACCTTGCTCAAAGTAATTGAATGAAAGAAGAAAAAAAAAATTATGTCATTTATTAGTCAGTTATAATTGACTTGAAACAAAGTCAGTTACATGTTGGTATTTGACAGTTAAACTATATTGTAGGGTTAACCCGGAACAATAATGACAAAAGAAAATATTATATAATTTTTTAGCAGGTTCTTAAGAGTAATTGTACACTTAATGCTATTCAGTTATTAAGGAATATTGACAGACATCAACTTTGATTAATAAATTAGTTTGACCAATTTGCTGCTGGTTTAGTATTGGACCTATGTGATCGCACATTAATGAATGTTTTGACTTTTGTTAAATATATTAATTATTTTAATTATTTAGTAATTAAATTAAAATTTTTAATTTAATTAAATAAATAAAAATTTTATTCTAAATAGAATATTATTATATTCTTTGTTAGTACATATTATATAATTAATATTGAAGATAAATTAAAATTTTCTACTTTAAAAATAGAAAATTAATATTTATATTTGTTAGTTTTTATACAATTAGTGTAATAATATAATATGTGTGATTATTATAATAATGGAAATTATTATAAAATTTAATTTTGAATTAGATTAATTGATAAACTGTATGATTAAAATAATAATAATAATAAAAGAAAAAAGGACTTGACATGACATATATATATATATATGTAATTGAGTTTTTGAAATATACATATGTATATAACAATATATATAATTGGGGTATTGACACATATATATATATATATGAGGTGTATATATATAATATGGTTATGAAAAAAAGGGGTATAAAAAGAGCAGCTACACAATTAGGTTAAAAACCTAATTGTGCTACCGAATTATATATATATATATATATATATATATATATATATATGAGATATACATATAAATATAAAAAGGGTGCAGGAAAATTAAAAAGATAGAAGGTGAACCACACACTAAAATTAAGAAACAAACTAAGGAAATTTTTTCTTTCAATTTTGTTAAGATTTTATGAGAAAATTTTAATATAAATATTATTTAATTTATTCTTGCATTCCATTGATCAAAGAGTTGATTAGTAAATGTTAGTTTCGGTATAGATACGCATATAGTTTTTATATTTTTGAAAAATTTTAATTCGAGAACCCGCTATCAAATATATTTTAAATTTAATTTTTAATTTGCAATATAATTGTTGAAATACAAATAGATCATATTTAACTATTTTATATCTTCCGTTGCGTATTGTGAATACATTACAATCTTTCAACTTTAGCCTTTAGTATTAGAAGACAAACAAACATGGAAAACCATAAACTCTAATAAGGAAAAGTATTACTACACACATTGTAAGATGAGTGGACATTCATTAAAGAAATGTTTTAAGGAAAATTCAAATATGAGTGTGTGCTCTAACTGCAACATAGCATGACATACTACTGAGACTTATTATAAGGGTTAAGGACAAAAGTCTCATAGCAAAGCCACAGGATCAAAGGTTAATCAAGTGTTCTCCTCTGAATCACATAGCTAATAAAATGCAAATGAGCCACATGTCCTAACTAAAAAACCATACAATCAACTAATGACACTCATTCAACATAATTAACCTCCTGTCAACATGGTACAATCATCATCTGAATCTTCATAAGAATCAAGCTTAGTTAGATTCTTTAGCATATGTTTTTATTTTAATGTTTGTTCATTGAAATTATGTGAAAACACACATATTCATTAGATCATATACACTCGAGCATTATATTATATTGTCCATACACCATACTTGTACACCTAAATCACATCAAATACTGGTTCTAAAGTGGTTTTTCCAAATGGAGAAAAGGTGAATATGTATCATGTTAGGGTTATTAGACTAAGTGATAAATTAGTACTCAATAATATGTTGTGTATGCTCTCATTCAACTTTAATTTGATATCCGCGACAAGACTAACATAAGATGCAAATGTTGTTTAATATTTTCACAAGAGCATTGTGTAATTCAATATCTTATGACCTAGAAAACACTTAAAATGAGGGAAGTTATGAATGAGTTTTTTGAACTTAAAGAGTTAAGAGATTTGGAGGATTCAACTCAATAAGTCTTGTCAGGTGCAACAGGTTCAGGCCCTAATGAAGAAGTTTTTGATGTATGACACTATATGCTTGGACATTCCTTTATAGTCCAAGTCCATATTAATCGTGGCATCTCAAACAGAACCAAACTCATATGAGTAGGCCAACAAATATGTGGATTAGAAAGATGTTTTGCAAAGTGAGCTTAAGGCTTTTGCAGAAAATAAAACATAAAACATTATAGAGTTGCCCACTAAAAAGAAAGTAATTAGGTGCAAATGAGTAAAGTTTAATACAGATAAATCTAGTGAAAGTTATAATGTCAAATTAGTGGCAAAGAGTTTTACCTAGAGAGAAGGTTTAGATTATTATGAGAACTTCTTACCAATGACGAATATAATATTGATTCAAATTTTCTTAACTCTTTACATGGAGATCTAAACGAAGAAGTATATATAGAATTACCTCATAGGCATATGAGAAGAATATTAGGTAATGTATGCAAAAGGTTGAAAAACTTGTATAACCTTAAGCAAGCATCAAGCCAGTGGTATATAAAGTTCTCAGATTTCATCATCAAACAAGGATTCAGTTAATCTAAGGCTGACTATAGTCTCTTCGTGAAGAGAAGTGGTAATAGTTTTATAATATGACTTGTTTATGTTGATGATACAATTGTGGTAGGAGATGATGAAAGCATAATAGATGAAGTGAATGAGAGGCTGGATAATGAATTTAAAGTTAAAGATTTAGTAAATGTAAAAGAATTTTCTTAGAATTGAGATTGTCAAGTTTAGAAAAGGAATACACATATTCCAAATGAAATATGCATTTGACTTGTTAAAGGATGTAGATATATTGGGTGGCAGAAATTTAGTACTGTCACTAGCTTAGAATGCAAAATAATGTATGATAGAGTAGTGCTAATCTTAGATCTAATAATATACAGGAGTTTGATTAAGAGACTCATGTATTTAACACTGACTATATAATACTTGGCTTACTCAATTAAGGTCCTAAGTCAATTCATAGGAAGTCCTAAAGATCATCACTTATAGATTACTTCCAAAGTCTTGAGGTATGTTAAAGGAACACCAGGATAAGGTTTGTTTTACCCAAGCTTATCTAAATTAAAATTCAATGTTTATACTGATAGTGACTAGGTAGGATGCCTCGATAGAATAAAGTTTATCACAGAAAATTATGTTCTACTTAAAAATTCTTGGAAATCTAAAAAGTAGCATGCAATTTCTACATTAGTGAAAGTAAAATATAAAGCAATGACTAGTGTTTGTTATGAGCTGACTTAGATTGGGTACCTCTTGAACAGTCCTAGAATCAATCATTCAGAAATAATAGTGTTACACTGTAATAATAAAACAACTTTGTAAATAGACACTACCTTTGTGTTTTATGAAAGAAGTAAACACATTGAGTTATATTGTCATTTGATATAGGATTTCGTACAAGAACCAAACTGTGTCAATTGTTCCCCCCCCCCCCCCCCCCCCCCCCGCCCTCGTGACAGCAGGAAATGATTATTGTTAGAGAATATTAGGACTAACCTTAATGCGGAAGTAATATGATAAAATATTTATTTTTATACCCATAGAGAACAATTTTTGATGCCTTTTGTTTTCTCCCATATGCTACTAAAGTTCCGGATAATCTTCACACCTCAAAACCCAAGTATGGTAATGGTTAGAGGGAATGGTAATATATTTTTTTCTGAATGTTATTTGTTTTCTTCAATTAAACAGAAATAATTTTTTTCTCTTTTACATACTCACCAAAAGTCATACTTTTTTATAAGAAGAGTTTCTATCTTATAGACTTACGAAGGATCGTATCTTTTTACAATGGGTATTGTGGACATTTTTTATTTTATACAACATCTCCCACTCAGCCACACTAACCAAAATATATTACCACATCAATATATCTCTCACGCTTCATACATGATATGGGGTGTGCGACTAAAAAGGCAATAAGTAGTGTTATATTAAGTCACCATATAACTAATATAACACTTTCATATTTATAATACCCCAGATCATTTGAACATCACCGTTAGTATACACTGGCTCTCTATACTATAATTATATTACTTGGTTATATACAAAATATAATTGTCCGGGCTTATGTGATGTTGTCAGAAAGATTCTTCCTTAGACACTCATAACAATTCATTTCAACTTGACTGTTTTCCTAACATGTTCTGCTGGATCGTATCAGTTGTGGCCCTTGGAAACATATTAAAGTAGCAACATCAAATCTTGACTTCATGTGATAACTCCAAGTTGAAGGGTATCATACAATGAGGACATAAGAGTCCATAGGTTTCAAAAAGTTAAAAAATAGGAAATTATTTTGTCACTCCCTATATCGATCGTCATATAACACATATAGTATGATATGTATGTCACAACATAGCTCCCACTAAGTTGGGCATGCCACTCTTTTATGTCGTGCGAATCACAAGTCCAGATACTACTCAAGTATCTAACTCGAACCACTTAATCAACATATTCAATGTATGACCTGATACTCGATATTCAATTATAAGGCTTTAGTATGAAATCGAGTATATTTCATATTTGACTCTATAGAGTCTCATCTTATAGATATACTAAGACGACTATAAATTTTAGTATTTTGTCATTAATACAACATAAGTATAAAGACAGTCCATATTACACATACTTAATGCCGATATAATTTAGTCTTATCCTGCCCACTACTCAAGTGTTAGGGAGATCATCCGCGTGATAAGTTCGATCATAAAGCCTGGAGACATTATTACGTGTCTAATCATGCAATTATGATCATGAATATTTCATAAGAAAATAACAACTTTTATTTCATGAATGATCGATACATAAAAATACATGTACATTATGTATCAAATCCCAATCAAAACTTAAAGCCTACGCAAACCTAGACTCTTTACATGACCCCGAAAAGCATCTCTAGGTATAGGCTTAGTCAAAGGATCAGCAAAAGCAACCATTTTGCTAGTGGATATAAACTTAATAACAACTTCTCCTTTTTAGATAGTGCCTCCAACAAAGTGATAACGCCTCTTAATATGCTTGATTTTTTTATGAAATTTTAGATCCTGATCATATTGTATAACAACAGTATTGTCACAATGCATTTCTATGGGTTCATCAACTTTAGGGGTGATGTTGAGATCCTGTAGAAAGCTCCTCAACTAAATTACCTCTTGTACAACAAGACAACTAGCAACATACTCTGCTTCCATTGTAGATAAAATAATATAGTCTTACTTTTTACTACACCAAGATATGGCACATCCACCAAGGACAAAAACATATCTTGAGGTTAACTTAAACTCATCCCAATCCCCACCCCAGTCTACACCTGAATATCCTTTTAACCTTAAGTTCCCTCCTTGATAATAGAGGACTAGGTCACTTGTACCATAAAGGAGTGCAAGATTCTCTTAACTATTTGCCAATGAGCAGGTCCAGGGTTGCTTTGATAACGACCTACCAAATCAACCGTAAAAAAATGTACGGTCGTGTACACAACGTGACATACATTAAACTGGCTATTGCACTAACATAAGGAATGTTGCTCTTTTTTTTTTCTCTTCATCTATCTTTGGGCACTGATCAAGACTTAATGTTAGACCTTTTTCCACAAGAGTGTCAATGAGTTTGGAGCAATGCCTCCGAAATTGTTCCAAGACTTTATTAATATATGCTTTTTACCACAGTCCTAGAAGCTTCTTGGGATAATCTCTCATTATTTCCATATTAAGGACAAACCTGGCTTCACCCATGTCCTTCTTTCAAAAACAAAGGACAACCACTGCTTAGTGGAATTGATCATCTTTATGTTGTTTCTAGCTAATAGTATGTCATCAACGTATAATGAGATAAGCATAATCCCTCCAGTTGTTTTCTTGACATACACACAATGGTCTTTATCTACCATGAACAAGCCAAACGAAGTAATGGCTTCACGGAATTTAAAATACCATTGTCTAAAAGTCTACTTGAGACCATATATGGATCTTTTAAGACGACAAACTTTCTTTTCTTGACTTTTTAAGAAAAACTCAATAGGTTGATCTATATATATTTTTTCCTCAAGTGTACCATTGAGGAAAATAATTTTAACATCCATTTGAAATAATTCTAAGTCCAAATGGGCAACCAGGGATAGAAGGAGGCGAATAGAGGCAAATCTCACTATAGGAGAAAAAGTCTCTTCACAGTCTATACCCTCAATTTGGGTAAAAAATTTCGCTACTAGTCGGGCCTTAAACTTTTTAATTGATCCATCTGCTCCACGTTTTATCTTGAAAACTCACTTTTTTCTAATTGACTTACATCGAGGCGGGAGATCAACTAGTTCCCAAACCTTATTTCTTGTCATTGAGTCCATCTCATCCATCATGGCATCAATCTACTCTTTATTGTTTGGTGAATTCATAACCTCTTTAAAGGAGATGGATTCCTCAATTTCTAAAGGAGTGCATACGAAAATTTCTCTTTTGATTTAAAAATATCATCCGGTAATTTTTTCACGTTCACTCCTTCGGATTCTAGGACCTTCATCACCTGTCTAACTAAATGATAAATCTCTCTCACTGTCCCTTGTCATGGGATTTGGAACTTGAAAACTAAGCTCATGTTTCAAGCTTGGATCTTGAGGACTAACCCCATTTTCTGGTGGATTATCATTTGTAAGCAAGTTTTCACCATTTAAAATAATAGAATCACTCCTATTATCTCTTTCATTTGGTGGAATGTCACTAGCCTTGGTGACTTGATAGGTTCTCAATATCTCTCTTTCACTAATAGATACTTGCATGTCCTCCTGTAACCCATACAGTTCATAATTCTCTTTTATTTCATCAATATTTGGGAATTCATCCTCAAAGAAATCAACATTACGGGAGTCTATTTTAGTCATGCCACCATTCGGGTGTTCTCCAAACATTATATATTCTTTTGAATGTTTGGAATATCTGATAAAAACTATCTTAGTTGTTCTTGGACCTAGTTTTCCGTGCTTATGGGTTGGGTTATGAACATAGTCTGAAATGATCCAAATGGGTTTCTTACCGTTCTATAACTCATATAAAGTGACGGGTATACTTTTACTTGGTGTAGGTTGCTATAAGTAACACATCTCCCCAAAAATTATTAGAGAGGTTGGCATGTGTCATCATCAATCTAACCACGTCTAGTGATGTACAATTCCTTCGCTCTGCAACACCATTTGTTGCGGAGTATGAAAAATTGTAAGTTGGCTACGTATATCATTTTTCTCACAATATTCTTTGAACATATTAGAAAGATATTCACGACTACGATCGATTCGAAGAGTCTTTACTCTTTGATCCATTTAATATTTGACTTTCGCTACAAAAGTTTTGAACATATCTAACATTTCATGGTAATGAGAAATTAGAGACACATATCCATATCGTGAATAGTCATATATAAAAGTGAGAAAATATATGGCACTATGATGTGATTTGATATTTAAAGATTGTAAATATTAGAATAGACTAATTCTAAGGGACTTGACGCCCTTGAAGCCTTACTAAAAGGCTTTTTACTCGCTTTACCGACTAAGCATGACTCATATTTATGTAACTTAACCTTAGTAAGTCGATTTAGAATAGCTTCTTTAGCAAGTCTACTCATTCGGTCTTGCCCAATATGGCCAAATTTAGCATACCACTTAACAGATTCAGAATCACAATCAAAACGAGAAACATAAGTACACAAAGAATTATTATATATATTATCTTCTAAGTTAATAAAAAAATAATAATTTCTTAAAGACCCATGACCAAATACATTGCCATAATATAAAATGTCTAAAGTACTAGGCTTAAAGTTAAAAGAGAAACCAAATCTCAATAAAGAAATAACTAAAAGTAAACAACATCGCACCCCAGATTCGTAGAGAGTATAATGAAGGAGTAAAGTATTTCTTTCACATATTTTGAGCTGGTATACTCTGATTCTAAAGACATCTTTTTCGCTGTCGTTGCTCAATAAAGTAGTTTGCGAACCCACCGGGTCACGATGGTAGTCCACGAATCCAGTTCGATCTTAAACTACATGTTTACTTTCTCTCGTGTCTATATTCCAATTAGGAAAAGAATTAGTAACTAATGCATGAGAACAAACAAATGAATCAAGAGGTAAAATAGATAAAGGTACCTTCTTTGACTCGGAACAATCACGAACAAAATGACCCTTGTTACCACAGTTGTAGCACTTCATGCGCGCTACGTTTTTCTCTCTATAACCCTTAGCCTTATGTTGTTTGGCCACACAACATTTAGGTCCATTTTCTTGAAATGGGTGCTGACTTTTCTTAAATTTCTTGGCATAATTAGGTTTGTTTCCTTTGGGTTTGACCCGATGGGCAACAAGTGCCACATTAGAAGAATTAAGTGCCTTTTTGATGCTCAACTTCTATCTCAATGTGCCTACCAATTTCAGAAAAAGTATTAATGTGTTCATTATAAACCATCAAGAGTTTAAAATTTTTTCAACATTCAGGTTCATCTGGAAGTGAACGAATCACATTTAAAACCTGTTCCTGATCTCTTATGTCATGCCCTTCAGCCTTAAGGTCACGAACCATAGCACTCATGACACGTAAGTGTTCAGCTATACTGTGCTTTCGATCCATTTCATATTTCATCCAGTTTAAATCCAAGGCACGGAGCCTTGTAGCAGATGTCTGGCCATAACTGATCATAAACTTGTCCCGTATGTCTTTAACTGTGGAACAACTTTCAAACTCTCCAATGAGATCGTTATGCATGTAATACAACATAGTATAACACCAAAAACGATATTTCTTGGACCATTCCTGGTATACAGCCAGAACCTCATTGTACTGGTCATTACTAATATATTTTTTCTCAGGTACAGTAGTGGTCAAGGTTTCCAAAACCTCACACTCATTAAGAGGATACTGAATCTGTAAAGACCCGGAACTTAAAGGGAAATAAATTCATAAATTTAATGTAGAAATGATTAATAGAGTTAGAGTTTACATTTCTTATACAATAATTTTGAATACCAATAGAAGTACAAGAATGTCCTTTATAAAAAATAAATAAAAAATAAAGAAATGAAACAAAAAGCGAATAACTAAATATCCTAGGACAATCTTTACTACCACTTGAAGGGAGTCTGGATAGTGAATTACTCACAACTCTCTTACTGATCGGGATTTAGATCTTGGTCCTCTTGATCTAAAATGATTAATGAAAGGAGGAGCTACACCAACCCAGTAAGAATATCACACTAATAATATATACAAAAAATCGAAGATTGGTAAAAATCATAAAAAAACTAATGAATAACTTAATTTGAGTAAATTCATTTAATATAAAGAAGATCGTTTATTTCATACTTACCGTAACAAGTTTTCCAAAAACAACCTATGAAGACCCATATCTATATCACTTTTCACTTTCACATATAAAAGAACGAGAAACAAAAACTTTCATTTTCTTACCTACTTACTGGTATCCCTATGGGTCTATAGGGGTGTCCCCCCTATTTGTGAACCCAATATCTAATTGTAATAATTAACCAGTTGTCCTCATACCCCGTCCAGTAATGGGCACCAAATATTTCATTGCCTCGATATCCCGTCAGGTATGAATGTGAACTATATCTCCCAAACCTTTCTGGTAAGGGACTTTCCAGTCCCCGTTCAACTGAAGTAACATTTACGGTAGGGTTCCCTATGTAGTGGGCTCATCCGCCATTTCCTTAAGTACCCAGTAAGTGTTTCACATAAAGATTCTCATAGCAAACAATCAACAAACTCATACCAAAATCTGATATCATATTCATAGATCAGTTAAACTACATTCATGCTGACGATATATAAACAAAATAACTAGATAAGTTGATAAGACTATTGAACTATAAATTAAGAACATGTGCTATACAAAAATCAAGCAAGTAGAACAGTATAGAAAAATAGACAATTATTAACTAACTGGTTTCGACTCCACTAGTAACCTGTAATTATTTTGAAGTTTTTTAATTTTTCACAAAAATACAAAATTAGACATCATTAAGCCTTAATTTACTATAACGGAGAGCAGAGTGAGGGATCCTTATCCGTCTCGGTATTTCAAGATGTCGAGTTGTCTACTACGTCTCATAATGGATACTGAGTTCTCTAAATTTTTTTTTGGAATTCAAAATACTCGTCACACACTTAAAAATACTAAAAAAAATCCAAAATCGGTGTCCAAAACTTATTCCGACCAATGTTAGGGATCCAGCACCGCACCACCATCGTGTTCTAACGTCAGCTCTACCACCGTGTTCTGACGTCGGCTCCACCGCCCATGATGGTGGTTCGCTTCAACCTGGTCAGTTTTGGCCAATTTTAACCAATTTACGCTGTATCCCTATAGAAAAACACATTAGGTGCTTCAGTTGGCTGAAAAATCACAAAAAAATCGAACTTACCTGCAGGGGACCTCCGAGTGCAGCGGCTCCGCTTGTCCTCCTTCGCAGCTGAGGTTCTTTCTTTGGCTACCTTGCATAGAAAAATACGGTAAATATAATGATCAAAAAATTATATGAAACGAGAATCGAAAAGGGGCTCATCAGAAGGATTTTGGAGTTTTAGCCGCTGCGAGTCCGTCAGGATTTGCCCATAGTTTTCGCCTCACCCACTATTCCTCTTACTCTGATTTGGCCACAGGGTTACTCGGAATCAAATTTTGAGTGGAAAAAAGTTTTACCTTTTTTGGCAGTCGGCGGTGGCTCCGACGCGGCAATGGCTTCGACGCAATGACGGTGGCTTCGGTGCGGCGGCAGTTGGTGGTCGACCTCTTTCTCTGGCTTCTGGTTCTTCTTCTCCAACGGGGCTGACAGTTAGGGTTTAGGTTCCCGTGTGATGCGAAGTATTTTTAATCATCTCGCGTTGATATGAACCATCCATCGCGATCGATCTAGTCTGTCCGATCACGTTTAAGGAGAAACGAATGCAAGTCATCCACGCGAGTGGGATTGATCCTGGGTTATTTGATTGTAGGGCATGCGAATCGCCAGCGTGGCCTCCCGCGTGGGACCAATGTCAGCACGCCTTGCCTCACGGTGCGCTCTAATTCGTTGAAGCTGCTGATTGGGTGGTCCTACGTGGCCAAAATGTTTCCATTTGTACTTTGACCCTTTGTTTCTAATTTTTTTTCAAAAACTCTCCCAGAACATAAATATTTACCTGTTTTTTTAAAATTATTTTTAAGATCGTCCCTAATTCGTTTTTCTCAAAATTTTACTCAAATAAAAATAAAATAAATTAATCAAATATTTTAAATTAAAAATTAAAGAGAAAAAAATTTATCTCGGGTCGTTTTTTCAAGCCCAAGTATTACAACTCTTCCCTCCTTAAGAAAATTTAGTCCCTCAAATTGGTCACTCTCTCACTCAATTAAATAGCTTGGGGGTATTGGGCCTTGAAGCTTTATTCCAGTTCCCAAGTGGCCTCTTCTTGCGTATGGTTATGCCACAGGATCTTGATGAATGGAATTTCTTGGTTGCGGAGTACTCTACTCCTCCGATCTATAATGCTTACTCGTACCTCCTCATAGGATAGATCCTCCTGGAGTAAAAAGAGCTAATGGGACAAAATGTGTGAGAGGTCTGGGTTGTAATTGCGTAGCATAAATACGTGGAACACATTATAAACCCTAGATAACTCTGGAGGTAGTGCCAGTCTGTAAGCAGTCATACCAATTTAGTTTAAGATCTCAAATGGTCTAATGAATTGAGGATTTAATTTTTTTCTCTTGTCAAACCTAGTGATCTCTTTGAAATGAGTGACCTTAAGAAACACGCGGTCATCTTTCTCAAATTCTAAATCCTTCCTCTAAGAGTCCGCATAACTTTTTTGTTTGTTTTGAGCTGTCTGAATGTTCTTTATGATCTTAACTATCTTGACTATAGTCTCATCCACAAGATCTGGGCCAAATAATTTTCTATCACTCACCTCTTCCCAACAGATCAGTGATCTGTATGGGTGGCATACAATGCCTCATATGGAGCCATGCCAATACTTACCTGATAGCTGTTATTGTAGTCAAATTCTATCAGAGATAGGTGATCATCCCAATGGCCCTCGAAGTCTAGAACACAAGCCTAGAACATATCCTTCAGTGTTCGAATCGTCCTCTTTGATTATCCATCAGTTTGAGGGTGGAATGTGATGCTAATGGACAGTTTCGTTCTCATAGCTTACTGAAAACTAGACAAAAATCGAGAAGTGAACTTAGGATCTCTGTCGGATACCATTGACACTTGAACTCCATATAACCTGACTATCTCTCGGATATACATTCTTGATAGCTTGTCAAGAGGTTGGTCATCTTGATAGCCAAGAAGTGAGAAGATTTGATGAGCTAGTCAACAATTACTTAAATGGTATCATGTCCTGACCATACCTTAGGCAACCCTGTTACGAAATGCATTATGATATGTTCCTACTTCCACTACGGGATCAGTAATAACTAAAGTAACCCATCTAGGCGTTGATGCTCTATCTTAACTTATTGGCATACTAGACATTTAGAAACAAAGTCGGTTACTTCTCTTTGCATCTTGCTAGACCAAAGCCGATGTCGCATACTTTGATATATTTTAGTACTTTTGGGATGTATGGCGAACTTTGGAGCTATGAGCCTCTCTCATGATATCTCTTTTTAGTTCACTGTCATTTGTAACACACATCCTGTCATGAAATCTGAGCAATCCATCAACAGAGACTCAAAATTTTGGATATACTCCCTGTTCTACATCTTTCTTGAGGACGACTATGGTAGAATCGGTTAATTGAGCTTCTCTTATTCTCTGGATCAAGTCGGGTTGGACAGTCAGGTGGGCCAAGTATGCAACTCTCTTTAAGTCCTGAAGTCATATTTGTTGTGTGGCTCCTATTATCCTGTATTTAGAAACCATTATGTGAGCTAACATACCTGCACTTTTTTTGTTGAGCGTGTCAACTACTATATTGCCCTTACCCGGGTGATATAAGATATTACAATCATAATCATTAAGGAGCTCTATCCAATGCCTCTTACGCATGTTCAGATCCTTCTGAGTGAATATGTGCTTCAAGCTCTTATGATCAGTAAAAATCTCAAAATTTTTTCCATACAAATAATGGCACCAAGTCTTTAAGGTATGGATAATGACGACAAGTTTTAAGTTGTGGGTGAGGTAATTATTCTCATGACTCTTCAACTGCCTGGATCCATAAGCTATAACCTTGTCATGCTGCATCAGAACACAACCCAATCCCAGGTAAATGGCATCACTGTACACTATATATCAATATATTCCACTCGATAAAATTAATACGGGTGCAGTAGTCAACCGTTTCTTAAGTTCTGTAAAGCTCTTTTCACAATCCATGTTCCATTCAAACTTGACATTCTTCTTTATGAGCTGAATCAAAGGAGCGGCTAGGCTGAAAAATTCTTCTACAAATCTGTGGTAATAACCTGTCATTCCCAGAAAGTTACGAATCTCCTTAGCCGATGTTAATTTTTCTCATCTCAACACTATCTCAACTTTTTCAGAGCTCACTGATACTCCATCTCTTAATATGATGTATCCTAGAAAGGTAGTATGCTCGAGCCAGAACCTACACTTACTCAATTTTGCATATAGTTTCTTCTCCCTGAGAACCTATAAAATCTGAGTCAGGTGGTGAGCGTGTTTTTCTCTGCTTTTTGAATAGATAAAAATATCATTGATAAAGACAATAACGAACTGATATAAGAATTATTTGAAAACCCTGTTCATTAAGTCCATAAAAATGGTTGGTGCATTGGTTAGTCCAAAGAACATGACTAGAAATTCATAATGTTTGTATCTGGTTCTAAAAGCTGTCTTAAGAATGTTCTCTGCCTTGATCTTTACCTAGTGGTAACCTGAATGTAAATATATTTTGGAGAAGACTTAGGCACCCTACAACTGATCAAAAAGATCATTAATTCTAAGAATGAGATACTTATTCTTGATCGTAACTCAGTTCAATCCCCTATAATTAATACACAATCGTAACGTCCCATCCCCTTTTCTTACAAATGTGACTCCAACACCCCAAGGAGAAACGCTATGTTGGATGAACCTACTGTCTTATAATTCATTGATCCATTTCCTCAGTTCTTCCATCTCAATACGGCTCATGCGGTAAGGGGCAACAGAGATAGGCTCAGTGCCAGGTTAAAGATCTAAGGTGAACTCAATTTTTCTATCTACTAGCAATCCGGGTAGTTCATCAGAAAATACATCCAGGAACTCTCGAACTATCCGGATCTCTTGAATGCAAACGTCTTTCTTAGGTTTGTCTAATGTACAGAAGATAACATAGTTAAAGCACTATATAATTAGAAAATTATCATGGGGAAATAACATTTAAAATTTTCATTAACTTGTAAATGACTCGTTGTTAGGAGGGTTAAATACAAATTTCTTATGAAAATAATCTACGGTGGTGTGGTACGCTGCTAACCAGTTTATTTTTAGGATTACATCAAAGTCTCCCGTGTCAATCTTTATCAGGTCCACACTCAACTTTTTACCTGTTGTGTCTATAACACAAGCTTTGTATATAACATTTTCTAGTAGTGTCCTACTTTCAAGAGTAGATATAAACAATACAAAATCAAGTCTTTCCAGTGATACATTTAAGTTTTGTGTAAATGTGTGTGAGACGAATGAATGTGAAGTACTAGTATCAATTAAAACATGTGCAAGGTGATTATACATAGTGTACGTACCCTGTATCACGTCTGGGTTGGCTGCAACATCTTGCTGAGTTAGGTTGTAAGCTCTGCCTTGGATAGAAGGTCTGGCTTGGTTCTGATTCTGCGAGCACTCTCTCGTGCAATGTTGGGTACTTCCACATATGCGATAAGTATAATTAAGACAATAGCAGGGTCGGTCTTTATGATCCTTGCCATAGTACTGGCAAGTCCTACTGCAGCCTATTACCGGAGCCTGAGGAGGAGCCTGAATCACTGGCCTAGGCCTCTTGTTATGTTGAACTGATGCAGTGGGTGCTAGTTAGTGGTATGAAACTGGAGATCTAGGATTTCCCACTGCTGGAGGAAAGATGCGAAGGTTCCTCTCCACTACTTGTGCCTTGGCCAAAACAGCCGAGTAGGTACTAAGCTCAAATACGTACAGCTGCTGTATGATCTCAAGGCGGAGACCCCACTCAAACTTCCTTACCTTCCTGCCCTCATCCATCATGCTCTCAGGGAAATATCAACTCAACTCTAGGAACCTTCGGGCATTTTCCGACATAGTCATCTCACCTTGTACTAGTTGTACAAACTCCATCTCCTTCAAATATCAGAGGTGCTATGGGAGGTACTCTATATTGAAGGTCATCAAAAACTGTTCCCAAATAACTAGATCGGGCAAGATGGCCTACTTGAGATGTCACCAATTGTCTGCTTCTCCTACAAGTATGTAGGTGACAAGTACAACTTTCGGTTCAGGAACCACCCTAATAGTCGCGAAAGTCTTCTCTATCTCAGCAAACCAATACTCGGCATCTTCAAAAGAGGATGCACCTGCAAAAGTAAATGAGTTTAGTCTTTTGTACCTTTTAATGTAGCGTAGTTCCATCATGGATGGAACTAGGTCCCGCGGAAGAGGAACTGGATTATGTTAGGGAGGGACCGTATGGCCCTGTGGTGGTGTCGGATGATATAGTGGAGACAACGAGTTGTATTTGACAGTACTGGATGATGTGGTGGAGGCACCAGATTGTACTGTAATGGTGTCGGGATGGTACAGTGGAGGAGCAAGGTTATACTGAGGTGGCTCTGAATCTTCCCGCTGCAAGGGTGGCTCCATCATTTCCTTCCAGGGCTACTGGGCAGAGATGAGTCTCTCCAGCATCGCAAAGAGTCGGTTAACATTCTCTTGAAATGAGTCATCCCGAGTTGCTCGATTTAGTGGGGTTCTTCCTCTTCTCATTTTCTTATGCCTGTATTTCACAATTAAAGGTTGAGTGGTAGTTTGTATTTGGTGTTTTTAAATCTTTGTACAAGGAATAATTCTGAGGAATACGGCTCAGATACCAACTGTAAAGACCCGAAACTTAAAGGAAAATAAATTCATAAATTTAATGCAGAAGCAATTAATAGAGTTAGAGTTTATATTCCTTACACAATAATTTTGAATGCCCAATAAGACTATGGGAATATTCCTTATAAAAGACAAATAGAAATTAAAGAAATGAAACAAAAAGCGAATAACTAAATATTTTAGGACAACCTTCACTAGTACTTGAAGAAAGTCTGGATAATGAACTACTCACAATCCTCTTGCTGATTGAGATCTAGGTCTTAATTCTCTTGATCTGAAATAGTTAATGAAAGGGTGAGGTACACTAGCCCAGTAAGAATATGATACTAATCACAGATACTGAAAACTGAAGATTGGTAAAAATCATAAAACAACTAATAGAGCACTTAATTTGAGTAAATTCATTTAATATAAAGAAGACCGTCTATTCCGTACCTACAGTAACGAGTTTTCTATAAACAACCTATGAAGATCCATATCTATATCACTTTTTACTTTCACACATAAGAGAACGAGAGATAATAGTTTTCCTTTCTTACCTACTTACTGGTACCCTTGGGGGTCCATAGGGATTTCCCTCCTACTCATGAACCCAATATTTAATTTTAATAATTAATCAGCCGTTCGTATATCCCGTTCGGTAATGGGCACCAAACATTTCATTGCCTTGATACCCCATCTGGTATGAGGATGAATCATACTTCTCAAACCTTCCCAGTAAGGGACTTCCCAGTCCCGTCCGACTGAGATAACGTTCATGGTAGGGTTTCCTATATACCGGATTCGTCCGCCCTTTTCCTAGGTACCTAATAAATATTTCACATAAAGATTCTCATAGCAAACAACCAACAAACTCATACCAACATCTCATATCACATTCACAAATCAATTAAAACTACATTCATGCTGACGGTATATAAATAAAATAACTAGATAAGTTGATAAGACTATTGAACTATAAGATAAGAATATATGCTATACGAAAATCAAGTAAGTAGGATAGTACAAAAAATAGACAAGAATCAAGACAATTGTGAACTAATCAGTTTTAGCCGTATCCCTGCAAAAAAACACGTTAGGAACCTCAGTTGGCTAAGAAATCACAAAAAACTGAACCTACCGGTGGGGGGACCTCCGGGTGTGGCAGCTCCGCTGGTCCTCCTTCGCGGCTGAGATTCTTTATTCGGTTACCCTGCACAAAAAAGGATAGTGAACACAATGATTGAAAAATTACGTGAAACGATAATCGAGTAGGGGTTCATCGAAAAGGTTTTGGAGTTTTAGCCGCAACGGCTCCGCCAGGCTTTACATGTGATTTTTGGCTCACCCACCATTTTTCTTACTCTGATTTGGCCACAGGGATACTTAGAATCGAATTCTGAGCAGGTAGGAGAAATTTTTACCTTTTCTGGCGGTCGACAGTGGCTCCAGCGCGGCAACGGTCAGTGGTCGGCCTCCTTCTCCAACGTCTGGTTCTTCTTCTCCAACGGGGGCTGGTAGTTAGAGTTTAGGTTTTTGTGTGGTGCGAAGTATTTATAACCATCCCACGTTAATCTAAATCGTCCATCATGATCGATCTCGTCCGTCCGATCGTGCTTTAGGAGAAAATAAATCTGAACCGCTCATCGTGATTAATCTTGACCGTCTGATCACACGTAAGGGGGAAACAGATCCAGACCGTCCATGCGCGCGAGATCAAGCTTGGATCGTTTGATCGTGGGGCATGCGGATCGCCAGCGTGGCCTCCCACGTGGCACCGATGTCAATGCGCCTTGTCATGCGTTGCGCTTTGATTCGTCTAGGCTGCTAATTGGGCAGTCCTACGTGGCCGAACTTTTTTTATTTATACTTTGACATCCTATTTAATTTTTCTTTCAAAAACACTCTCAGAACCTAAATTTTTGCTCTTTTTCTCCAAAATTATTTTCAATCTCGTCCTTAATTCATTTTTTTCTCAAAATTTCACTTAAATAAAAATAAATTAAATTAAATTAATCAAATATTTTAAATTAAACATTAAAGAGAAAAAAATTTATCTCGTGTCATTTTTTTTTACCCAAATATTACATAATCTTTCTATGCCATATATCATAATTTGTCCCATCCAATTTTTCGTTGTTGGACAAATCAGTAATCATGTTCTTGGTTACCATTTCTACAACTATATAAAAAAAATAGATATTAGGCATGATTTTTTATAATTAAATTATCAAATTTTTATTATTTATATTACATGTTCGAAAACTTCACTAAACTTATAATTATCACATATGATACAAATTAGAAATATTATAGTTTAATTATCGTAATCAAAAAAATTAAATGTAACTATTTAATTTTACCAAATTAATTAATATAAAAAAATTATAACATAAATATATGTAATTATTTCAACTTAACCAAAAAAATACGTAACTAACTAACGTATATAAACTAATTAATATATATTAGTATAATGATAATTAAAAAAATACTATAAAATATTAACATGTCAGGACAAATAAATAAAATAACATGCACACACCAAATACTATTAAAATATTCGTACTGCAAATCAACAAATTTGCTAAAAAAATACAAACATGCAGGTAGCCCAACGGTGATGAAAGTGCTACATTAAGAGTAACGCTGACAAGGTGAATGGTTCAATTTCCATTTTTAACATCTAAGGCTTCTCTTCTTTTCCAAGAATAGACGTGTATATATATATATATATATATACATATATGCATATATATTTATATCTCTATATATCTATATAATGCATATATCTATATATATATATATATATATCTCTCTCATTTTCTTCTTTCCTTCCCATTTTTTTCTTCTTCTTTCACGTGCCCACGGTGTGCTTTTTTTTTTTTTCACACATCAGAGTGTATCTTCTTCCTTTTTTTTATCTTTCAAGCACACACAGTGTGACTCCCCTCTCTGATTTTATTGTTTTAGTATTATATATATATATATATGCTTACATATATATATATATATATCTTCAACATTTTTCTCTCTCCCATTTTTTTTCTTCCTTCATGCATACAATGCACACACACATCCCTTTTTTTTTATTGTTCCACTGACGGTAAGACAAAATATTTGGGATTTTTTAATTTTTATTAATTATATTAATTTAATGTTCGACGCATGAAATAAAAAAGAAGTTAATCATTATTAATGAAAAACATATATCTTCATCTGGATTCATCATAAAAATATCAACAAATTTAATCTAAATTAAGCATGAGTATTATGGAGATAGATGCATATAATTTAACTATGATATTACTTATAGAGAATATTAACAGTATCTTTAATGTGGAAGTAATTAGATAAAGTACTTATTTTTTTATTTATAGAAAACAATTGTTGATAACTTTTATTTTTTCTTAGATGCTATTAGAATTTCGGGTAATCTTTATATCCAAAAATTCAAATCTACTTATGATTTAACTTAACGTGAAAGAGAAAATGATAATACATTTTTTTCTAAATGTTTTCTATTTTTTTTAATTAAATAGAAACAAATTTTTTTTCCTTATATATTCATAAAGAGTCATACCCTTTTACAAAAAAAAAATTTATTTTATAACCTTACAAATTGTCGTATCTTTTTTCAATTGGTATCGTGACCATTTCTAATTTTATACAACAATTATAGATAAGTTTCAATACTTACTGTTTTTATATTACACTAATCAAGACCTCTATTTTTAAGTACATATAAATCAATTAAATCACTTAGAGTTTACTATAATTTAATGTTCGACATAAAAAAGAAAAAGGAAGTTACTGATTATTAATGAAAAATATATATGTCATCTGAATTCATCATAACAAAACTAACAAATTTAATTTAGATTGAGCATGATTATTACGGAGATAGATGCAAATAATTTGATTATGATATTAATGTTAAAGAATATTATGACTATCTTTAATGTGGAAGTAATTGGATAAAGTACTTGTTTTTCTATTTATAGAAAACAATTGTTGATAACTTTTATTTTTTCCTAGATACTATTAGAATTTCGAGTAATCTTCATACCCAAAAATTCAAGTCTACTTATGATTTAACTTAACGTGAAAGAGAAAATGATAATACATTTTTTTCTAAATATTTTCTATTTTTTTTTAATTAAATAGAAACAAATTTTTTTTCCTTATATATTCATAAAGAGTCATACCCTTTTACAAAAAAAATTTCTATTTTATAACCTTACGAATTGTCATATTTTTTTACAATTGGTATGCTGACCATTTCTAATTTTATACAACAATTATAGATAAGTTTCAATACTTACTATTTTTATATTACTACGTATCTCTGCTAATCAAAACCTCTATTTTTAAGTACATATAAATCAATTGAATCACTTAGGGTTTACTATAATTTAGTGTTTGACACATAAAAGAAATAAGAAGTTACTGATTATTAATGAAAAATATATATGTCATCTAGATTCATCATAAAAAAAAATCAACAAATTTAATCTAGATTGAGAATGATTATTACGGAGACAGATGCAAACAATTTGACTATGATACTACTGTTAGAGAATATTATGACTATTTTTAATGGGGAGGCAATACGATAAAATATTATTTTTCTATTTATAGAAAACAATTGTTGATAACTTTTATTTTCTCCCAAATGCTATTAGAATTTTGGTTAATCTTCACACCCGAAAATTCAAATCTACTTATGATTTAACTTAACGTCAAAGAAAAAATGATAATGTATATTTTTTCTGAATGTTATATATTTTTTTAATTAAATAAAAATAATTTTTTTTTCCTTATATATTCATAAAGAGTCATACCCTTTTATAAAAAAAAAATTTCTATTTTATAAACTTATGAATGATCGTATCTTTTTATAATTGGTATCGTGACCATTTTTAATTTTATACAATAATTATAGATAAGTTTCAATACTTACTGTTTCTATATTACTACGTATCTTTACTACTCAAGACTTCTATATTCAAGTACATATAAATCAATTGAATCACTTAGGGTTTACTATAATTTGTTACCTCTCCATTTCATAATCAAAATTTGTGAATTGAAAAATCAACAAAAGGGTAAATGTTTGCGAGATTTTTGAAGAAAGTCAGCATAGTTTTATACTTATTATTTTCCTATATTAAAAAGTATTTTATTTATTTAATATAAATATATATTTTATTTTATTTAAAATTAAAATAAATGTTATTTTAATAATTTATAATAAATATAAAATTCTTAATGACAAATTAATATTATATCTTTATTTTAAAAATATTTAATTCATTAACTTATGAAAGATAAGTTAATAAATATATTCATTCAAAATATTATCTACTTTACACAACAGAAATTATTTATCATGATTATCTATTTCTAAATTTTAATTTTACCTTATAAAAAATTAAAAGGAATTTCTCTTATTAGCTAAAAGTACTACTACCTTTTTTTAAAAAAAAACTATTTTATCATATTTCTACTTTTAAACAAAAAAAACATAAACATAAATCAAGTTAAATTAATATATATATTTTTAAATATTAAAAAAATACTAAAACTTGTCCAAAAAATTAATACTCCACTAAATACCAAACATAATACAATACTTACTCATATACATCATTTTATTTTTTATGGTATATTGTAAAAACTGTTATCATCTGTACTAAAAATTAAAAATATTTATAATATTTTGGACACACTTAATGACATATCCCAGATGCAAAATAGACAAAGCATCTCAAAATGAAACCTTAACATCTTTTACTACAATATAATATATAATAGAGAAATTGCATATGAAAAAAAATTAAAACTAGGAGAAAAATTAAAATCGGAACTGGTTTTATAATATAGAATTTTTTTTTTTGTTTTTTTTGTTGGTCACCCATTTGGGGAATAACATGAAGGTATAACTCTGATACATAATAGTGCGAAGTGAAATCCGGGAGAGGAGAGGATTATACCATTTCTCTGGGCGGAAAAAAACAAATTCCTAAATCCCCAAATCTCCATGAACTCATTGCTTCCTTCCAGTTGCAGCCCACACTGAAAGTAAGTAGAAACTGCAGCATATATCATCCCGTTACCTTCTTCTTTATCTTTTCGGTTATTACTATCATTTCTTAAGGATTTATGGTTTATTACAGTCGGCATTTCTCCCTCTTTTCGAATTTCATTTTAGTTTGAGATGGTATACTTACTACCAGTTCTCTGGGTTCTTTGGTGTAGAAATTAGTAAGGTAAAGGAATCAATGGGGTCCCTCATCCGTGAATGGGTCGGGCTCCAACAGTTCCCCGCCGCCACGCAGTCCAAGCTCATTGAATTGCTCGGGAAGTTGAAGCAACAGGTTTTAGTATTTGAATTTACCTTATCGCTGCTACTATGGTTTTGGCTGCATATTGTTGATTAAACTATCTCTGTGATTTTCCTTTTTTTTTATAAAAAAAAAAAAATTCTGATTTTGTTGCAGAATGTTGATGTCTTGACAATTCTCGTTTTGGGAAAAGGTGGCGTGGGGAAATCTTCAACTGTCAACTCTCTTATCGGAGAACAAGCCGTCAGAGTGAGTTCTTTCCAGGCACGTAGTCTTTTGAAACTATTTAAATGACAACAGAGTGAATGAAGGGGAGTGAAACTATTTAAATGACAACAGAATGAATGAAGGAGAGCTTTTTCCTCTTCCACTCTTTCATGCTTAAATAGACTGCATTAGAGAGGGAGAATTAGTTCTGTAAAAGGTTTAGAATTTATTTGTTAATCCACATTTTTTGTTTAATATTCCAAATTATGGAAGTCATTTTAAAATGAATTTCATATGGAATCCAAGTGCATTTTTAAATTTATCAAATTTGACGAGATTTGAAAATAAAATTGGGAATTTGGAAAGGTAGAACTTGAAATATCTTTTCATACTCATGTTTCTGTTTCCCAAAGTCTAACAATTGATTGAATTCTACAGAAACTAATAAAATATCAGGAATTATTGCAAATAGTAAAATTCATTTGCAAATGACTTCATTCTTTTATTCCTTTACAAATGAAATGAAATTTAATTGTCTGTATGGTCCAAACAAAGATAAATCCTGTGCGTTGTTGGGTTGGTGTGCTGTGATTTCTACCTCAAATCTCTATTATTACAAATCTCTTTCATTTGCAGGCAGAGGGGCTGAGACCAGTAATGGTTACACGCAGCCGGGCAGGATTCACCATTAACATCATTGATACACCAGGACTTGTGGAGGGTGGATATGTGAATTATCAAGCACTCGAGTTGATAAAGGGGTTAGTACTAGGATTTTGTGACCTTATTTCCAGTTATTTATTTTCCATGAGATATCATTGCTTACAACTTGCTTATTACTTATTGCTTATCATCATAGATGGTTCTTACAATGCAGATTTCTCTTGAATAAGACCATAGATGTCATGCTGTTTGTTGACCGTTTGGATGCATACAGAGTGGATGACCTAGACAAGCAGGTCATTAAAGCTATTACCCAAAGTTTTGGAAAGGAAATTTGGTGTAGAAGTTTGATTGTCCTGACTCATGCCCAATTATGCCCACCTGATGAACTTAGCTATGATGTATTTTCCTTTAAACGATCAGAGGCTCTTATAAAGACCATCCGCTTGGGTGCTCGGATTAGGAAACGAGAGTCTGAGGTAGGTTATTTCTTTCTATCTTCATTTATAAACATATTTCTATATACAAATACATCAAATGTATCCTTCAATGGTTTACAATGAAATCTGCAGTCAAAATAATTTATTGATTTGCTTTTACTTTTTTTTCATTTGGGGAATTGTTAAATATTGGGATGGGAGGTTATCTGATCTCCCATGGAGCCTGTGAGTTAACCAAAGTAGGAGGTAAGGTCAATGAGTTCAAGCTTTCTAATTGGGGCTCCCATTACAATGGGATTGTAGTTACAATACTAATGCTTCCCTTTTGGAGGCAGTTATATTTGAAGCAATTACATTTTTTGGGGTGATCATATCAGTAAATAAGGGTTGATACTTTAGCTCCAATTTATATTGGGGAGTGCTTCATTCTTGTAGAGAGACCATGGTAGGATAAGATAATGCCTACATGAGTGTTGACTAGAGTTACAAATTTTAGTAATTGTTGACTATCATGTTTTAGTAGTTAATTATTTTAGTTTATTATTTAATTAATTGATTTTTATTATTTAATTAGTTGATATTATGTAATTATGATTTTATAAGAATAATAATCTCATATAATTAGAAATCTAGTAGAATAAGATAAGAATTTTATAAATACTTTAAGTGTAACAACCTAAATGGTGAAAAATAAAATTATTATTTTTTTCTCTAAAATCAACATGATATCAGAGTTAAATAAACCTATTTTAGAGTTTTAATTTCAGGTTCTTTCAAACCCTAAAATAAAAAAAATAGGTTGAGTAGAAAGAGAGCCAGATAAGGGGAAGAGAGGACATACCAGAGGAAGTGATAAGACAGCCGGTTCCTTCCTCCACCGTGCTCAAAGCCATGGGTTCCTTCTTCCACCGCGCATAGAGCCTCGTGACCGCCTTGTTTAGATTTGCCTCATTTTGATTGGCCGCGCGATTTTGCTCTTCACAAGCACCCAAATTGTACATTCCTTCCTGTCGCACACAAATCGACTAAGAGGCGTTGCCTGAGAGATTTGCATTGCACAGATGCACAAACACACAACCTTCTTTCTCCGCCACACGCAGAGCCACATGCGGTGAAGCTTTTCTGGCTGCGATCTGCTTCACTTCGCAGACATGTTGCCTGCTATGCCTTCGTATAAGATTGCAGGCGCGACCTGCTTCACTTTTGTGGTCGTGTCGTGTACTGTAGATCTACTTGAGCTTAGGTAGTTGAAGCTTGAGCTGAGCCGCTTGTGCCGAGCCAGTCGAGCCAACATTAAGCCCGACCCAAGCTGTTTTTTAGGCGAGCTGTTTTTTAGCCGAATCGTTTCTTGAGTCGAGTTTGAGCTTTTTTGAGCCGAGTTTGAGTTGTTTTTGAGCTGAGTGCAAACCCTTTTTTGAGCCAATTTCGAGTCCTTTTTGAGCTGAACCTGAACCGGTTTTTCAATTGAACCAAGGCAGCTGTTGCCTGACAGATCTAGTTCTAGTTTGCAATACTTTTTGGGCATCCTTTGGTATTGGTAAACTATAGAATGGTTCTTTAAAACTTGGTCTGCAAGTTGACATGAGATATATCCCTGCACCAATTTGAGGAGGAGTGTTAACTATCATATTTTGGTAGTTAATTATTTTAATTTATTATTTAATTAGTTGATATTATATATTTATGATTTTATGTGAATAATAATCTCATATTATTAGAAATATAATAGAATAAGAATTTCTCTATATCAATTGAATAAAAATTTTATAAATACCTTAAGTGTAACAGATTAAAAGGTGAGAAATAAAATTATTATTTCTTTCTCTAAAATCAACAATAACACATTTCAAAGTTGTTCATGGGTCACCACCTTGTTATGGCTTTAGATTTTCTATAGGGACATAATCGGATGAGATTGCAAGCGAAATTGATTTTTTTTTTCATAAGCATAAAAAGCATAAGATTCTTTTTGTGAGTCCAAGAGTTAAGGGGAAGAATGAGGGAAGATAGTGACTTTTTTTAAAGAAGAAGACCTGTAAGTTATCTAGTAGCCATAATGCCCATGTCTCTAGTTGCACATCTAATAACGGGGGAGGACTATCTTGAAACTTTTGCTTCAATTGAAACATATATGATAGGGAGACTTCTGATATTCTAATCCTACTGACCATGCTTGAATTGATCCAACACTACATGGGACCCTAATAGTTGGTCTTGGATTTTCAAGCCTTCAGGGTTGTTTTCATATAAGTCCTTCTTAGCCACCTAATTGAAAACCCCACAACTACATAGTTCTACAATGACAAGGTATTTTGAAAAGCTAAAGTTCCTTCGAAAGTAGAGGTCTTTGTATGTGATGCTATCAATCAAAGGCTCAACACGAACGACTTGCTTCATATCCGGCGCATGGGTTGATCAGCTGCCCTCTCACAAACATGCTCAAGAATAATGGATTCAAGTGGATCAAAGAAGCCTTGAAAGCTTTTGAACTGTTGAAGGAAAAGATGCCCTCAGCTCCGATTTTGAGACTACCAGATTTCACTCAACCCTTTGTAGCGGATCCTGATGTTAGAAGAAGGGGAATTGGAGCTGTCCTAATACAAGAGGGTGTCCCGTTACATATATTAGCCAGACTTTGAGCCCTAAAAGAGTTACAAACCATCTTGTATGAGGTTTATAAGCGGAGACATTACTTGGAGGGAAACTCTTTCATCATCAAAACCGACAAAAAGAGCATCAAACACTTGTTTGAGCCTGAATTGCAAAATTCAGTATTAAAAAGAGGTAGAAATAAGGTGGTGGATATCCTCTAACAGAGGGATACAAAAGAGGAACAATTGGGTGAGAGGAGGACAGAAATAGAAGCGGACAGCGAGCTGAGTACACTGGTTATCATGGTTGCACCGGCATGGGTGCAGGAAATAGAAAACAATTATGGCAGAGATGCTAAGGTGTTGATTTAATTCAAGAACTTCGAGTGGCACCAGATACCAAGCCTCACTATAAAATTCTTGATAGAGTTGTGCATTACAAGGGAAGGTTTGTGGTTGGAGACAACAAAGAATTAAGGCAAGGACTCGTCCAAGAATGTCTTGGCTCCACTGTGGGAGCCCTTTTTGGTACAAGGGGGACTTATGCTAGACTCAAACAATATTTCTATTGGGAAGGGAAAGCAAGATGTAATGAGTTGAGTGCAAAAATGCAATATTTGCCAAATGTGTAAAATCGAAAGGGTGCCATTGCCAGACCTCTTGCAGCCCCTACCTGTCCATACAAGCTTGGTCTCACATCTCGATTGATTTTGTGGAAAGCTTACCCAAATCACAAGGCATGGACCCAATCTTGGTGGTGGTGGACATGTTCACTCAATATGGACATTTAAGCAGCCCTTTACAGCCTTCAAAGTTGCCCAGCTCTTTGTAGACAACATCCACCAACTACACGGTCCTCCTCAGGTAATAGTCGTGGATCGTGACAAAGTTTTCACTAGCTTGTTTTGGCAAGAATTTATGAGGCTAACTGGTAGCATCTTGCACCTTAGTTCCACCTATCTTCCACACACGGATGAACAAAAAGAGAGGTTGAACCAATTTTTGGAAACCTATCTGCACTGCATGACTTTTCATAACCCGCAACTTTGAGCCAAATGGTTAAGTTTGGTTGACTGGTGATATAACACTACCCATTACTCTACCTTGAAGATGAGCCCCTTCAGGTGCTTTATGAATTTCCTCCTCCCCATTTTTCTGATGTTTTTGAAGGAAAGACACCTTCAGCCAAGTTGGAGTAGTTTTTGGAAGATAGAGAAAAAATGGGTCAGATGCTTAGGCACTATCTCCTGGGAGCACATAACTGCATGAAGCAATATGCAGATAAACACATGTCAAGGTGTGAATTTGAGGAGTAAGAATTAGTGTTGCTTAAGTTACAACCCTACAGGTAGGTCTCAGTGTCCAACAAGAGACAGCTTAAGCTGTCAGCCAAGATCTTCGGGCCATATGAAGTAGAAAAGAGAATTGGAGCCGCTACCTACTGCCTCAAATTGCCAGAAGGGTCCCATATCCATCCAGTGTTCTATGTTTCTCAACTTAAGAAGTCCTACTCAGGAAAACATATGCGCTTTGAAGATATATTCAGGACTGAACCTCTGAGAGCCTTGCATAAAAGGAATGTGATCTGAGGGGGAATAAGAGTTGAACAAGTTCTGGTACGGTGGAAGAATTGGGATCTTGAGGAAGCCACCTGGGAAGATGAAATTGATCTGCAGAAACAGTTTCCAGATTTCTGCCTTGAGGACAAGGATGGACTTGGAGAGAGAGAGGGAGAGGGAGAGAGAGAGGGAGGGGGGAGCGGGAGGGGGGGAGGGGGAGGGGGAGGGGGGGAGGGATGGGGGAGAGAGAGAGGGAGAGGTAGAGAGAGGGGGGGGGGGAGCGGGAGGGGGGGAGGGGGAGGGGGAGGGGGGGAGGGATGGGGGAGAGAGGGAGAGAGAGGGAGGGAGGGAGAGGGGGAGAGAGAGAGGGAGGGGGAGGGGGAGAGGGAGGGAGAGGGGGACAGGGAGGGAGAGGGAGAGAGGGGGAGAGGGGGAGGGAGAGAGGGGGAGAGGGAGAGAGGGGGCAAGAGGGAGAGAGGCGGCGAGAGGGGGCGAGAGGGGGAGGAAGGGAGAGGGAGAGAGGGGGAGAGAGGGGGAGAGAGAGGGAGAGGGAGGGAGAGAGAGGGAGAGGGAGAGAGAGAGGGGGGGGGAGCGGGGGGGGGGGGGAGGGAGGGGGAGGGGGGGAGGGGGAGGGAGAGGGGGAGGGAGAGGGGGGGAGGGAGAGGGAGAGAGAGGGAGGGAGGGAGGGAGAGGGGGAGAGAGAGAGGGAGGGGGAGGGGGAGAGGGAGGGAGAGGGGGACAGGGAGGGAGAGGGAGAGAGGGGGAGAGGGAGAGAGGGGGCAAGAGGGAGAGAGGGGGCGAGAGGGAGGGAGGGAGGGAGAGAGAGGAAGGGAGGGGGCGAGAGGGAGGGAGGGGGCGAGAGGGAGGGAGGGAGGGAGAGAGAGGAAGGGAGGGGGCGAGAGGGAGGGAGGGAGGGAGAGAGGGGGAGAGAGGGGGAGAGGGAGGGAGAGAGAGGGAGAGGGAGAGCCCAAGGCCAGCCATCCCAGTTGTGGACCAAGAAGGCTTACTGGGGACTGAACCTTTGACAGTCTTGTCTTGCATAAAAGGAATGTAATCTGAGGGGGAAGCCACCAAGGAAGATGAAATTGATCTGCAGAAACATTTTCCAGTTTCTGCCTTGAGGACAAGGATAGACTTTAAGGCAGGTGGGAGGGAAGGGGGGATTGTAAGGGTTGAGGACCCAAGTCCAGCATCCCATACATCACAGATCCCACCTGCAGGGCCCATGAAGCCACCAAAGGTGTACAAGAAGAGGCGTCAACCCTTAATGGTAACCAAATGACTGGTTATCAGGTCATTAGTATCAAATTCTGATCACTACAGTTAATTACTAGTGTTTTAGCAAATGTTAGGTTTAGTTACTAGGGTTCGTTGCAGATGTACTGCCTCTAGCATATTTGATTTCTTTTTTTGGTTTTCTGTTTTACTTTTCTAATTTGCTTCTTTCTGTCATTTGTCTTATTTGGGAGCAGAATTAGCAGTAAGGGGTAGAAAAGGCTGGAATATAGCAATGCAAAGCAGGCATACGATTACTGATTTCAATTACCAGAAAATTCTGTCTTTCACCTTTTCTTCCTTCTTCCTCTTTTCTTCCTCTCTTTTCTCCCTCATTTCTTTCTCATTTCTCGCTGCCTTCTTCTCCCTAATGCTACTCTACTATTCTTAACCCTAATCCTTGGCTGAGTATATGTCTAAGGAACCTGATAAAGGGTTACATATTTCTGTTGGTATGAATATTTTGTTATCTAAATGACCGTGATATTTTTTCTATATAGAGTTACCATTAATTTCTTTCATAATATTGTAATTCTTATAGGGAAAATTTTCTTATTTGTACCTAAAAATTCTTGTATATATATGAGTCATTTGTAACGGTAAAAATATAGTAGAAAATAAAGTAAATATTTTTTCTAAATTTCTACATGATATTAGAGTAAAATAAGGGTATTTTAGGATTTTTTAATTTCAGAATTTCTTTAAAACCTTAGAATATTCTCAACCCCCATTCAAATGGGGTCCTAACCCCACCGGTGGCCTGTCGCTCTATTCCAGTGTTCATCTCTGCCCTACCCGACCCCTCTGCTTCGGTCGCACCTAGTTGTTCCCGTTGCTTCCTCGCACATGGCCTCTGGTTCCCGCTGCTCCCTTTTCTGGTTCATGCAACCTGACCCGACTCGCTGGTTCACTCTGCTTCCCTTGCGCACGGTGTCTAATTTTATCGCGCACGCCCGACGCCTTTGGTTTGCGCTGCTTCTCTGGTTCCTTCACGCATGGTGTCTGGCTCCCTCGCACACAGCACCTAGTCCCTTTGCGCATGCACAACTCAACCCACCTATTTGCGCATTGTGCCACTTCTTCACACACAACCCTTCCCTTCACGCATTGCATGTTCGGTCTCACCCGACCCATCTGCTCTAATTCACACACGGCCACTCGTGTAAGGTCCCTATTTTGCAGATCTGTTTTCACGCAGCCGTGCATGTTTTTTGCTGGTTTTTCACATCGAGTTCCTATTGTTTTTGACGCAGAGCTGCACGCCCTTCCTCTTTCTTTGATTATCGTGATCTACTCTCTAGTTTTCACACTTCCCAAACGCGCAGTGTTGCGCATCCTCCCAGCAAATTGTGACCAGACTCGGTTTCGGATGTCGATTGGACTGAATCTACAGATGATACAAGGTCAATTACCAGATACTGCACATTCGTTGAAGGCAATTTGATTACATGAAAAAACAGAAAGCTCAGTATAGTTGTCTGTTCTAATGCTGAAGTAGAATACAGAGCAATGGCTCAAGGGTATGTGAATTATTATGGGTGTAAAAACTAATTAAGAAATTAAAATTGTTTAAAAAAGAAAGTTTATTGTTGTTTTGTGACAATAAAGCAGTTATTAGTATTGTCCAAAATTCAGTTCAACATAATCGGACGAAACATGTTGAGATTAACCGCGTCAGTTCATAAAAGAAAAAGTGGTTGGTGACTCCTTATGCTTACATCATGTGTCTTCTAACAATCAGGTGACAGACATTTTCACCAAAAGATTTTGCAACAAAATTCTTTACAACTTGATATGCAAATTGGGCATGTGCGATATCTTTGCATCAACTTGAGAGAAGTATTGACACGAATATTTTATTACCTAAATAACCGTGATATTTTTTGTGTATAGCTCTGCCATTAATTTCTCTCATAATATTATAATTTCTATAATAAAATTTTCTTATTTGTATTTGGAAATTTTTATACATATATTTATCATTTTTAACATAAAAAATCTAGTAGAAAATAAAGTAAATATTTTTCTCAAATTTTTACAATTTTTTAATCTTCTTTGTAGATGTATTTAGAGAGGTAATCTGCTGGGAAACACAACCCTGATCTGCTCAAAACAATCCCAAACTTTAGCTTCTTTTTTAAAAGTTAGTTTAAAAGTGATTGGAAAGGATATTTCAAGAGGTGCCGCACTACAAGTTCTCCCATAAGTTTATTCTAAATCCATATCCAGCCCTTGGAATTAATAAGGTCAGAATCCTCATGACAATTATTTATAATGTTTTTCAATGAACTCAAAGCTTGGGCATTATTACTCATACCTGTCATTCAATCCCCTTTCATGAGGCCATATCTAGTCCTAATCATCTTCCACCACAGCTTCCTTTGACTCATATGAAGTCTCCATAATCACCGAGCCCGAGAGCCATATTAAATAGGGAGAGAGATCAAATACTTCAACCCCAAGCAGATATAGGCTGTTTGATATATTTCCAATTAACCAGGTGATAATTCCTCTCTTCTCCAAGTTGCTCTGAAGGAAACGACACTGGATTTCTTCAAGGCTTTTAGCCAGTGATGAGCATGGAGAACAGAAAAATTGAATAAATTTGGAGATTAGAGAGTGTATTTCTAATGAGAGTAAATCTGCCACCTCTAGGGAGATATCTTCTTTTCCAACTGCTAGCGATGTTTCCATGTTACTGATCATGGGATTCCAAATTTGAGCAAGCACACCCTCCAGATGGACCAATTCTGATTTGTCTAGATGGATCTCTAAGCAGAGAGCCTAAAATGCAACAGGAGGCATCTAATATAGATGAATGAGGCTATGTTTGCTTACAAAAGAGAGTAGCAAAGAGGAGATGGGCCAGCACCTGCTCATTCTCACCATCCTCCTCCTCTGAAACAGATTTTTCTCTATGGCATTGGTGGTCATCTTGTTGAAAGTTTCCATGAACAAAATAACATGAAAGGGGGATAGAGAGTTACCTTGCTTCAGGAGGGCTTGAAGAACCTGCAAGGTCCCCCATTAATCAGAACAACAAAGGAGGCTGAAGAGATGAACCATTTAATCCAGTTGCACTGACTAATATCGAAAGCCATTTTTCTGTAGATTTTTACCTTTATCCTTTATTTTCTCCATGTGCTGCCTATATTTTTCCAACTGAAATTCTTCCACTTGAATTCTACCCTGGATAAGTTGATAATTTTGAGTGGGATGTGGCCTGTGTTTTCATTCTTGAACCTAAGGCAGATTGTAATCAGTGGAGGAACAAAATTTTATCACATGGTGACAGTTTTTTTTTTG
Source organism: Carica papaya (assembly GCF_054855325.1). Classification (NCBI taxonomy): domain Eukaryota; kingdom Viridiplantae; phylum Streptophyta; class Magnoliopsida; order Brassicales; family Caricaceae; genus Carica; species Carica papaya. The sequence continues at coordinate 12,647,896 of NC_142313.1, read as the reverse complement.
TCTAAATCAGATTATACAAAATTGCGGCTAGAAGATATTAAACATGGATAATAAAACATGTCTTCGCTTCAAATCCTGTGAAACGTTTAAAATGTAAAATTAGGGAGTTGCATAGATCAATGTCTGGAAAGTGGAGTTTTATGGGTAGACATGTAAAAGATAGTGACTTGTACTCGTAATGGCATCATAGGAGATTCAGTTTTTGGTAGCCTTATCGGCTCATGAACTTGGATGAAAAAACAGAATAGACTGCTACATGAGAGAACTGCTACTTCATCCGATTACTGCTAAGCTCAGTTGGTTGCTGCTCATTTTTGTTTCTTGTAGGACTCTTTTGTTCCAGTTATTTTGGTTGAGAACAGTGGGAGATGCAATAAAAATGAGAATGACGAAAAGGTCTGTACCACCTTTCCTAAAATTGTGGATGATTTGCTTGTTTTGGTGGTTTTGTTCTTGAAAATATTGCTTCCTGTGGTGATGTAGGTTCTTCCAAATGGTGAAACTTGGGTTCCAAACTTGGTAAAAGGAATTGTAGATGTTGCAACTAGTAGGAGCAAAGCTATTGTGGTTGACAAGAAGTTGATAGATGGGTCTAACTCAGATGACAGGGGAAAGATGTTGATCCCACTCATAATTGCGGTTCAGGTAAAGTTTCTGGACTTCTGTAACTTGAAGTTTCAGTTGACTAATTTGTTATAAAATCAATTAAACTGGCTCATCTGTCCGTGTTGCAGTTTGTTGTTGTCAAATTGATACAAAGAGCGATCAGAAATGACATAGCAAAAAGCGGCAGACCTTTGTGAGAGCTGCAAGATGGTTGTCTCATCAACTGCTAATCCTGTTATCCCTTTCCAGTGCTTTTTTGTTATTATTGTTTCTTTTTTTCAGTCTTTCCAGATTAAAATTTGTCATTCCTGAAGCTTGTTAATGTTTCTTTTAGTAGTCTGTAGTCTGCTCTGTGTAATTCTTCTAGTAGGCAGGATCTGTACCTTCAGTTTTCTTTTTGGTTGGAGAATAGAGTTGCTGCTTATCTGTCACTGCATTTTATCTCAGGTTTTCTGTTTTTGTTTTTTCTCTCTTGTTCCCTTTCTTCAATCTGGATGGCAAATAAATTTGAGCATCTGACCTGTTATTCCAGCTTGTTTTGATTTGAAGTAGAGAGATCGGAATGACCAGAACAGCCCATGATGCTTCGAGCACTGATATGCTTTAGGGAACATAATTTTCTCCAGCACCTAACCAAGCCTGCTAAAGTAGGAATAAAATATTGCATGTTGAAGAGGACCCTCTGCCCTTTCTTTTAAGCCTATGAAGCGGCGGGAGCAGCCATGGATGGCCCCTCCATCCCAAGAGTAGGTGGCTGGAAGTGAGTTGGGCAGGTTTTTGCTTTCTATGTGCGTAGATTGGGGAGAGATTGGAAGGTCTGGAAGATGAAGAATAAGAGGATGGCCATGGGGGGACCATGATAATGTACATAGGCATTTGAGCATATGATTGCAGCTATCGGCCGTAAATCACCATCATCATTAAAGACACCGTAAGCATGTTAACAACTCTCATGATTGTACACAGATTCTGAACGGCTTTTACATGATTTGAAATCTTAATATTTGCCTTTCCTGTTAATTTTCAAATTAATTATTTTCTGCTACGCGAATTTATTTATTTTTTATTTTTTTATTTACTATTAAGTAAATTACTTAGTAATGTTTTAATGTATGACCGTGAAAATTGACCAGTGTCAATCTTAGCAGAAATCACGAAGATTGCAGATTGCAGACATTTTTTGTTCTTTTTTTTTTTGCAGAAAACTCCTCCAAACAAATTCCAAATTTTAAAATTCATCAAATCATGAGTATGATTAACTAAACCTAATCATGCCTATGGGCCATCGGCAATTAGCTGTGGGCAACCGCTTCCGTCATCAACGGACAGATCCACTCCAGACTCCTCCGTTGTCCTTTTTCTATTTACTTTTTGAACGTTGCAGAGCAAAAACTACAGATATAAGTAGGCTTGTGATTCGAAATGTAAGCAGCCACCAAAAAAGCCAGTTAGAGATCTCGATATGGCCGGTAACTTGAAAAATGCGGTGATTGCATTTCTCGTTTCGCTTCCGTCAATATTGTTTTATGTCTTCTTCCTCAACTACCAACAGTCTCCTACCGGAGAAACCAGCTTTCTCTCTTCTCTGTTTTCGTGGTGCTTTAACCAGCCTCTTCTCTTAGCCAACATCCTCTTCTTCTTCAATGTCAACGTCCTTTTCTGGGTCATCGGTCAAATCCAATCCAGTCACTGGGTCAGTACTAATTTCCTTCCTCTTCGTCTAATTTGATCTGTTCTTAGTTATAATTCCTAGTTCCTTTATCTCTTTCCTGGTCGACATGAATTTTGCTGGTTCCTTGTTTGCAGATGATAGATTTGTATTGGACTGTCATACCGGTGATGCTTCTTCACTACTACGCAACGCACCCTTTGGCGCAGTACAATTGGTGGAGATCTAGAATTGTGATGGTAATGACGTGGGTGTGGAGTATCAGGCTCACCCACAATTACTTCAGGCGTGAAAAATGGCAGTGGGGTGCGAGGGAAGATTGGAGGTTCTACGATTTGCGCCGACAATATGGCAAACACTGGTGGTGGGTCTCATTCTTCGCCGTCTACGCTTCGCAGCAGGTAAATTTGAACTGTTTCTAGCTGGTTGAGGCTAACATAACATGACGAACCTGAAAATGAATCTGACTGTTCAATGAATTGCCTGAAAGAATCTCTTTATGCTGAATTATGCAGGTTTTCCTTATTGGGATTTGTCTCCCGTTGTATGTGGTTCATTCGATTGATAAGGCGTTGAATGTCTGGGATTTTGTTGCTGTGTCGGTTTGCTTCAGTGGCATTGTCATAGCACACTACGCTGACACACAGCTCCATGAATTTGTAACCAGAAACAACAAGCTAAAACAGCTTGGAAAGCCAGTGGTGCCTAATTTAGACAGTGGGTTGTGGCAGTACTCGCGTCATCCTAACTATTTTGGGGAACAATTATGGTGGTGGGGACTGGTTATATTTGCATGGAACTTGGGACAGGGATGGACTGTTGTTGGAGCACTAATCAATAGCTTGTGTTTAGCTTATGTGACTTTGCTTGTGGAGGAACGAATGTTGAAGCAACAATATAGAGCTGAAGCGTACAGTCTATATCAGAAGACAACATCAGTGTGGATCCCCTGGTTCAGGTCATCTGCATCTGCAGTTAAAGAGAAGGACACTTGATCTGACATTTGTAACTGTGGTACAAGCTTCGGAATTTAACTTATTTCATATCATCCATATCTTGAATTCCTATCTTGTACCTTGAGCACTTGTTCATGTACTTTGTTGAATTGGAAGGAGGATGGGAGTTATTTCTGCCTGCTCAAATATCTTTGAACAGAGTTGTGAGAATTCTCTCAGCTTTTCTCTAAAATTTCTATTTTCCAATATTTCTTTGAAGCTGTATGATGTAGTAAGTGTGAAATCTCTACAAAGTGTAACTAAATATTTAATATGGGAGTTTATGATTCATGCCTTATGAATTTAGCTTCATATTATCGTGAGGATGCGTCTGCTGCTAACTGCTTCTTTGCCTCAAAATTCAGAAGCAGTAAAATAAAGATGAAATGACATAAAAAATACTGGCTTTTTAATCGCCTTTCTTGAAAGCTTGGGCAAGTGGGTATTAGTTGGTATACTAAGTGATCTGTTGGTTAGAGCGATTAACTTGGTGGGTGTATCCAATGTCGTACGATAGATATGTACATACCGCTACATCCTGGTAGTTTACTTGTGTTTTAGGTGTATCTGTGAGGGAAACTTCGGTAAGATCTCATTTATGAAATGTACAAGAGATTACCTGAAAGTTCTGAGTTACTGTTTAAGACAAGACAGCCTGCATAAATTACTAGCTACCGATCAACTTCACCACCACCTCGGTAGTTGTAATATACAAAGTTATTCTACAATGTGGACCAACAAAAGGGGAATGAGACATTTATATATCAGCTTACCCCATACATTAAGATCTTGCTCATTGTTATAATAACCAATTGCCAAGTTTTATGTCATATTTGATTGTCGACTTTTACTCGTGCTTGGCTACAGATGTCTGAGCTCAGTTAGCACTTGTGAGTTAACATTTATTCGATTTTGGCATGAATATTAGTAAAATTCTATGCAGTGTGAGGAAAAAGACATGATTGTTTGTAAAGTCTGATTTTAGATAATTGAGGAATGGAGAATTCTGCAAATGCATGTGATGAGATCTGTCTGTAGCCTCTCTTCTAGCTACATTTTGGGGTGTCAGAATTGTTGTTTCTTCTCCTTTTGTTTTTATTATTGCATAAACAAACTAGTAAACAGAGATGGGGAGAGTTTTTGTTCTTCAGCGTCTGCCTTTTATCTGACATGCACTACTATTTTTTATATCTAATAATAATTTTTTTTTTTTATTTACTTTTTCTTTTATTTCAAATAATATAATTGCATTGCCAACTTTGAGCAGGCATACACCAGATTGCTTCAAGCCCTTGTTGAAGTAATGGCATATCCATCACAAGTACAACCTATGTAAGTAGATCTTCTTAGCCACCTATTGAAGTAATTGTTAAATGTTTGAGGAGCAATGATGAGTTACTTGGAAAAAAGAAAAGATATTTACAGTGTTTTTATGCCCATTTAAAGATATAATTTGGTTTTTCTTTTTAAATATTATATTAAAAGAATAGATTAATACCTGAAATTTCTTAATATTTCTGTTGTAGTAATAAAACTTCTTAATACTTCTATGCACAATCTTTTGTATAGTTCTTATTTTTTAAACTTATAATTGATTTTTTTTTTTCTCTCTTTTTTCTCCCTCTTCCATGTAGAACTCAGAGTTTGAGCCTTTTTTTGTGAGGAGGTTAGAAGGTAGATTAGTGTCCACGACTATGTTTGGGACATAGTATATACTTTATTTATAAAATCATATGAGAAAATGTAGAGTACAATAAAATAACAAAAAAATTGAGGTGATATAAATTATTTTATTTGTAATTAAAATAATACATTTCAATTTTCATTTTGAAATGCTCTATCTCTGTATCAATTCAACTCTTATAATTCTAAACAGAATTTTTAATATATTTTAGTAGAAATTATCGTACTCATGATTGCTGTAATAATAATTTATAATAAATATAAAATGGAGTTACTCACTAATCCGTCTAAGATGAAATTAGACACTAAAAGATACACCAGGTCTAATGGAGGAAAATTAAGTGTAGAAAATGAAACTAAACGAAAATACGTAAAACACCTATCTACTGACATAAGCTTATGTGTCATATTTTAATTTTGTCTGGCAACAAATTTTTTTTTGTAATAATAATAGTAATAGTTAAAATCTAAGAGGATAGGGAGATTTAATTTGTCCATACTCAGATAATATTATCATTATTGTTACTATTATTATTATTTTTTTATTATTTTTATTTATTTTATTTTGTCTTACGTTCACTTTGGTTAAAAAAAAAAGACAAAGAAAAACAAAAATAGATCTGTCTATACCAAATTGTGATATTTAATATAATTTTCATGTGTTTATGTTAACCACTTAATGTGAATGATTGTGCACATTACTTTTATTTTTTTAGCAAATTACCTTTACACTTTTGAAGCACGATGAGGACAATAATTAAACAAGTTTTCAGAGCTAAGAAAAACGAGACCTAATAAGAGTAAACTTATTTTTATTGATGATAGAAAATGAATCATATGATGATTCATAATTATAATATAATATTTAAGATAAAGAACTTGAAAAACAAAATAGAGGAAAAATAAAAATTCAAAAACTCACCCATAACAGAACACAATAACTGCTTACATCAGAAACTAAGTGATATGCACCGTATCACTAATAGCATTAGCATTTACTTCTTCAACCAACCCTAACTTGGGCAATAATAAGGAAAATTGGGGAACATAAAGTAGTTTAGTAAAAATGTCAACAAGTTGGTGGCTAGAAGAGACATGCAAAGGTTTGATGAATCCACTTTAAAACTGTTGGCAAACCAAATGACAATCTAAGTCCAAATACTTGGTTCTTTTGTGGAAAACATAATTTGCTGCAATATATAAAATAGTTTGATTATCACAATACAAGTCAATAGGAAAAGGAGGAGAAATCCCAAAATCTTTCAACAAATATGAAACCCATTGCAGTTCCCATACTGTAAAAAGTCATATTCCTGTACTCAACTTTTAGCACTTAAATGAGAAAGCTTCTTGGTCTTCAATGAAATGAGAGAAAAACCCAAGAAAATATAAAAATCAATAACTAATTTTCTAATATCTTAACATGCTGCCCAATCAGCATCACAAAATGCAGTAAGAGAAATTATTATCAGCAGGAAAGAATAGGCCAACTGAAGGAGTTTGCTTGAGGTAACAAAACACATGAAGATCACCATCCCAATGAACTTAAATAGGATGACTCATGAACTGGCTTAACTGTCGAACAACAAAAGTTAAATAAGGTCTAGTAATATTAAGATACAACAACCCCCCTATGAGCCTTTTGTATTTATTTGGTTCATTAAATGTTGAACCAGAATCAGTATTGAATTTCTAACCTTTAGGAAGAGGTGTCATGGTGGGCTTAGTACCAAGTAATCTTTAGTTTTTTAATATATCAAGTACATATTTTCTCTAAAAAAGATAAGTGTCAAGTGGAGACCTAGCAATTTCAACACCAAGAAAATGTCTACCATGCCCCAGGTCATTCATAGTAAACTACTGGTGAAGAGAAGCTTTAACTATTATAATATCATACTCATTAGTACTCGTAACTAAAACATCATCAACATAAATAAGGAGGGCAAAAAATTTTTGGTGACAAGATAAAGTGAATAAACAATGATCATGGGCATACTGAGTGAAGCTATAATCATGTAAATGTTGTGTAAAAGCATGATTCCATTCCCTAGAGGCCTACTTAAGCCCATAAAGGGACTTTTTCAATTTGCAAACCTGATCTTGTAAAGCTTTATCATAACCTTGTGGTGGTAACATATATATTTCATGTAATGTACCATGAAGAAAAACATTATTTGTATCACAGTGATGAATAGACCAATGTTTAGCAGTAGCTAGTGCTAGAAACATCCTAACAATCACTAACTTGGCAACAGGAGAAAATGAATCAATATAATCGATACCCTCAATTTGGTTATAGCTTAATAACAAGTCTTACTTATACCTATCTATAGAACCATCAGGTAAGTATTTAATTTTGTAAACTGATTTTGATCCAATAAGTCTTTTTCCAACAAGCTAATCAACTAACTCCCAAGTCTCACTCGTTTCAAAGGCCTGCAATTCATTTTGCATAGTAACTATCCAATTTGCATCAGTAAATGCTTGTTTAAAAGTCGTTGGTTCTAAAATACTAGAAACTTTTACCAAGAAACACATATATTCAGGTGTGAAATTAGGTGAATGATAAAATGGATAAATCCATAATGGATAAGGGGTAATAGTTCTAGAATTAGGAGGTCACCTAATTGGTTAAGTGACTTTGTATCAACAACTGTATAATCATAATAGAGGAATCATTCAAATAATTATAATCATATGGAATAGGAAATGGAAGAAGAGAGGTATTAACATGATGAAATTGTAACGTTCCACTTTCTCTACTGAGAAATGAGTGCTACTCCAGGTACATAACCTAATGAATTTATGTAAAGCCCCGGAAATTTAAAATGAAATGTATATTAAAAATATCAAATGCGGAAGCGAAGTCAAAATTCGAATAACATCCCTTACACTAAAACCAAAAACGTGCTCACAAAATATAAAATATCAAACTACCTAAAGGAGAAACTTGAAAGTAAAAGCTACGAATATGACTATGGAGTCTTTAGGCGTCCCCTTTGTCGTCCTCCTGCGGAACCGGCTCGGGAACGATGTCCTCTTGATCTGAAATGATTAAATAAGGAATGAGCTACACTAGCCCAGTAAAGACATCACGATATCTCACCGTCACGGAGGTAAAGGTGGGTAGAAAACACAAAAAGACCAATGGAGCATAATTTACAACAAATTCTTTTATCAATAATAAATCCTTCACCATCCACTTACCTCGATGGAATCCATAAAACAGTATACGAAAGCAATAACATTATCATCATCATGAAATTATATACGAACTGTATAACATAATACTTATAAAGCCTTTTGTAATTCAATCGTTACACAACATATTTTTTTCTCTTTTACCAGCCCACTAGTATCCATGGGGATCCATAGGGGTCCCGCTACCCGTTAACCCTTAATACTTGAAATCATATTCCAGGGCCGTCCCCATACCCCGTCCGGTATGGGCGCCAAAACTATAAACCTCATTACCCCGTCCGGTATGAGGGTGAAACGGGCCGTCCCCATACCCCATCCGGTATGGGCGCCAAAACACATAAGATCTCCATACCCCGTCCGGTATGGGAGACCACAATCCCGGTAGGGTTCCCTACGGACCCGGTCCGTCCACCATCTCCCAGGATATCTAGTCAGGCTGACCACATTATACAACTACCCATTTACATAATCTTTCATTCTCCTTTCCCTCAGTCAGCATTATCAATCCACATACAAACAAGCAAAACGGTAATTTATGCCAAACAGACAACATACAGCATCAATACCCTAGTCATTCAATCCATAATCAGTAAAACAGTAAAATATGCACACAAAACTATAAAATGAAAACATCAAACCTCATACTGCTTTTAAAACTGTAAAACATGGCAAATAACAGTTAACCGACAACCACACTAGACTCGGGCTCCATTAGCGACCTTAAGCAATTTCACACATTCGTTGATTCATGAAATACCACTTTATCATTTATTGAACTTTAATACCGTGATAGGAAATAGGGTGAGGGGTCCTTACTTGTTTCGGGGTCCGAACACGGCTTCACAGTGCGCCTACAGACTGTCCATAATTTTTCCTGAATTTTTCCCGGGGAACTGAAACGCACTACTGGTACCTGCACGTGTTCCAAAAAATCCCAAATTAGGCCCAGGGCCCCTTTCGGCCAATATCGCAATTCCGGCACGGCAGCTCCGCCGTGCTCCAGCGACGGCACCGCCGCTTGCGGCGGCGATTCGCCTCGGTTTGGCCGTTTTCGGCCGAATTTGGCTACACTTGCATCGATCCTTGCGATTAAACAACTCTAGGGCCCTCGGGGGGCCAAAAAATTACGGAAAACCGAAGCTTACCGGCGGCGGTGCTCTCGGGTGCGGCGGCGGTGCTCTCGGGTGCGGCGGCTCTCCGGTGAAGTTCGTGTTTTGGTGATTCGGCTCCGATCAACCTGTAGAGAAAAGAATGGTGATCACGGTGATATAAAAATTGCATTAAACGGAGGCCGGGAAGGGCCTCATCGGAGGCAAAAACTGAGGAGGGGCGCGGCGACGCCGCTGGGTTTCAGCCGTGTTTTCCGGCCGTTTGGCCGGGATTTTAGCTCTGATTTGGCCACAGGGGAAATCAGCGCAGAAAAACGAGTCGGAGGTATGAAATTTACCTCGATCGGCGGTCAGAAATCCCTCCGGTGCGGTGGCGGGTGGCGGCGGCCGGCTTCTAGTTCGTCTTCTCCGGCGAGGGCAGGTGGCTAGGGTTTTGTGGTCTGGTGTGGGGGTCTTATTTATACCCTTTTGCCTTTTGATCTCAGCCGTCCATTTTGATTTAATCTGGGCCGTCCGATCGCACGCTTGATCTGGGCCGTCCGATCGCGCATACGCGGATCGCCAACGTAGCCCGTCCCGGATCGACGTGGTCTTGCCACGTGGCAGGTCCCGGTTGGCCGAGACTGCTGACTGGGTCTGCTGACGTGGCCCCCCCCCCCCCCCCCTTTTTTTTTTTTTTTTTTTCTTCTTCAATTTCCCGGGCGCTACAATTTATGTAACAGCATGCTAAAATTTAAAATTTTAACTATGAATCCCTTCTTAAGAGTTACAAGTCATAAAGTTTATAAAAAATCTTTACATTACCTCACTATCGTTTGATTAGCTCTATGTTGCAAAACAAAACTCTCAAAGCACGTGTTAGGCATGTGGCAGTATGTGGTGATCCCGGTGATGCATATCTGGCGGCATGCGGTTACCTCAATGACCTAAACTCCACATCAAAGGTAAAAATCTATCAACTTTTGTATTATATTTATTTTTGAAGTGTTCATCGTTTAACGTGCTTAATTTTTTTTTTTTGTAAACGAGAAAAATATGTGGGTAATAACTAGGACATAAAGATGATTGTAAATCCAAATCAATAAGGATTCTAACATCTATCTGATCATATTTTAAGTAAGAGATTGGGTTAGTCTCATTTAGAGACGCTCATGTTTTTATAAAATTTTACTTTCTTTAAAAGAAATTATTTACAGATTTTATAAATTGTTTAAGTTTTCTAACACATTTTAGCAAACACATCATGTGTCTGTATGTTATCGTGTGTGAGTGCTTCATGAATATATATATAATTAAATGTGTGAAAGTGAATATGTATGTCTATATATAAAGCTATACATCTATTATGAGTTATTGTATGTGTATGTACAAAACTGTTTGTATAAAAGGTGTGCATGTATATATGTGTATTGGTTGTATGTGTATGTCTAAAACTATTTGTATAAAGGGTTTGCATGTATATATGTATATTGGTTGATGGTTGAATAGTTGTGGAAGTTAAATCGTGCATCAGAATATGTGTAAATATTGTATACTTGTTATGAGTGAAAATATGTAAGCATATAAGTTGTGTAGGTAGGTGTGTTAGAGTGATGAGATTGATTTGCAAGATAAGAATATAAGAACATTTAAAAGACGTGAAAATTTGTTTAACGGGTATCAAAGATGAGAGAGTTATAAGTTATAAGGCTTACAAAAAATCTTTACAAATGATAGTGAGTTAATGTAAAGTTATTAAATTGACTCACCCTAGAATTTTGTTGGTAAACTAGATTGAAAAAGAAAAGCCCTCGCAATTTGTAAAATTTATTTATGCTTTCTCTCAAAACTACCATTTGTTGATGAGAATATAATGTAGATTCTTGATGTAAAATGCCTTGATAAGAAAACAATTCTTGGCAGCTATGACTAGTAAATTCACTGTCATTATTATATATGATAGTTTTAATAGAAACATTAAATTGTGTATGCACCATTTTTTTTAAAAAAAAGAGAAAGAATGAAAACCACTTGTATTTTGTATATCATTAAAAAAGTCCATGTGGATCTACTGAAATTATCAATAATAGTGAGAAAATAATGTGCATGTCATAGATGGTTGAGAGTAAGGATCCTAAATATCAATATGAATTAATTGAAAAATCTCATAAGAATTGGAAACACTTTTTGAAAAACTCAACTGTTGTTGTTTAGTCAAAGAACATACATCACACAAAAATAAATCTTGAGTCATTTTATTATGGATAAAAAAAAAGGTAAGACAACACTTGTGGAGATACATAACCAAGTCTTTTGCGAAGATATTAATTGTACAAACAACTTATTTCGAGAATAAAAAATAACATTACAATGAGAATTCATAGACAAAAAACTAGGAATCTTATGAATTTGTTTCAAGCAACTATTATGATAATAAATCATATCAGCATCAAATAAAGTAGAATATAGGATGTATAGCTTATAGACCACCTTTTCATAGCCAACAATCTCTCAGTCTGAAGGTCTTACAACAAACAATATGAAGGGTAAAACAAAAATCAAATTAAAATTGTTTCTGATAACTTGTTGACTGAAAATAAGTTAGATTTAAAGGTATATGTAAGGTTTTTTGTAAGAATGAGGCTGATATATAGGTGAACATCTCCTATATGATGGACTAGTTTGAGTATATCATCAGGTAGGTAGACTTGGGTTTTATGATTTACTAGTTTAATATGTTGAAGTTGTTAAGGTCATGACATATGTGATTCGAAGCTCCAGTTTCTATAATCCAGCTCCCTACTTCTAACAAACTCAATGCACCAAATGCAATATTAGACAAGATAGTATCTACAAAATCAATAAAGTATGCAATGTTCACCATAGGTCCTTCTGCTATAATATTCTTGTTGTTCATATGCTTTGTCATTTCAGTCTGTATTATATTTTATATTTTTATACTCAAATATATTGAAATATTATTCTCACTTTCATCCTCTATATCTACTTCTGCTACATTAGCCACATTACAAACTCCAGTTTTCTTCCTAGTTTCCGCCACCTCTTTGTACCAATTTGGCACACCATGCAATTTGAAGCAATTTTCTCTTATATGTCCTAAGTAATGACAGTATATGTGCTATAATTTTGATTTATCAACTCTATAAAAATCAGGCTTACCAAGAAGTTTTTTATCAACAACTCCTTTATTTACGCATTTTATAATTTTGACCATGCACCAACATTTTTGCATTACCTATCACATCAGTGATTCATATTTGCACCTCTTTTTGCTTTTCAACCCTTAATACTATGGAGTAAGCCTTGTTGATATTAGGTAATGGATCAAGCATCAGGATTTGATTTTGTACACCATCATAACTTTCATTAAGCCCTATCAAGAACTGCATCAATTTGGTTGAAGAATTATGATCAGCTACTTCTCTTATTACTCCACATGTATACTGTGGCAAAGGCATCGAACACTGTAACTTATCCCATAGCTTCTTGAGCTTCGTAAAATATTGAGAAACAATTTGATTGTCTTGTGTAATCAAGCTAATTTCTCTTTGAAGTTGATACAACTGAGGACCATTACAGTTTCTAAATCTTTCTGCCAACTCATCCCACAATTATTTACCAGATGTAGTATATAAGAAAATATCTACTATATCTTTTTAAATTGAATTCAAACTCCACGTCTGCACTAAAAAATTTGTCTTCTGCAATTGCTTATTTATAAACCTTAATTTGAGTTTTGCTCCTATCCTCATAGATTTGCTCTATTTGAGATAGTTATTCTCACTCAACAAAGTAGAAACCATTGACATACTTGGATTATCGAATGAATGCAGATGTAGAGAATTTGCTTTAGTAATGGCTCTTATTCTTGGTATACTTCCAAATCTCAATTATGTTTCTTTATTATTTCCTCCAATCTCCATTATCCTTCAATCTTTCTGAATTGTCAATTTCAAGATCTCTAAAATCTTACAAATGTTGATCCTCTTTTCTATGGACCTTACCATTCTAATTCCATAAATAAGTTTTCAGAGCTCAAAAAAATGAGATCTAATGAGAGCAAACTCATTTTATTAGGGGTAGAAAATGAATCATCTGATGATCCATAATTTAAGATACAGAACCTAAGATACAGAAAAGAGGCAAAATGAAAATTTGAAAAGCCACCCATAACAGAACACGACAACTACTTACATCACAAACTAAGTGATACGCACCGTATCACTAATAACACTATCACACACATCTTCAATAATGTGAAATTTGAAAAATATGACAACATGATTTACTGGGTTAAAAGAAGGGCTACTCTCAAAAAGGTTAAAAAAATATAATAATAATTTATTTGAAAAATAATAAAAATAAAAAATAAAATGCACGAATTATGAAGAAAATGCCTTTTCAGACCCTTTGGAATATCATCCTCTACAAGGTATGGCTGAGGTTGTTGAAAGAGATAATTTTTCATGAATGTCAACATAATTTTGCTGTAATTTATTTACATTTCATTTTGATTTTTCTTTTCTCATGTATTTAAATCCCCCTTATCTTTTTGGTTTGTAATTTATATGGATAATCACTATCACACACCACATAATAGGTGGAGACTGAAATGAGCATAGAGAAAACAACCATTAAAAAAAAAAAGAAAAGAAAACACATTATCCAAATTAAAGGGGACTAAAATGAGAGGAGTGTGGGAAATGACTTGTTCAATCCTTACTAATTTAAACAAGAGAAAAACTAAGAATGCTAAAATATTTCAATAAAGATCTAACTAGATTGAGATCACATGAAAATAAAAATGAACATCTATTGAAATGGATTATCAAAAAGTCTTCAAGAATGTGAAAATTTTAAAGTACAAAATGGACAGGGCAAAAAAGATTTAATACTTCAAACAAATTTGGAATGCCCCAAAAACAAACTTATAGATATGCTCAAAGAGTAAGATCAAAAATCGAGTCAAATGGAAACTATAAATAGAGTTAAAACAGTTAATAGGGTTTAAAAAACAAAATAAAATAACCAAAATATACCGCAAATTATATAAGGCATTGGGGAACTTCAAAGGATTCAAACCATGCTTTAAGAGCTATTCAAAGTACCAAAACGGGGAATAATGAAGATGGTTTAAAAATAACGTGGTAAGTAAAAAATAAAAGAAACATAGAAACATGGATAGATAAGATACTACACATTCACTTCATGATTCAAACAAGTTTTTTTGGAGACACAAGCATTTAATTATCTGCTTACCCCATTTATACATCTCAAAAATTGCAAGTCCTAATGAATCCTCAACCATTTCATGTCTTCACTAATTGTTATGCATACAGAAAACATAGACAGAAATATGACTCTTAAGTACTTTTGTAGCGATTCCATCTTAAGGAAACAATAAAATCAACAAAAAAAAACATGACAGTCTGCGGTTTTAAATTTTACCTGGAGCTAAACTAGATTTTCTTATTTGGCTCAGCTTGATAACCCACTCGAACATTCCTTATTTCTAATTTTCTTTTGCTTTTTCCCTGTCGTTCCTTTGTTCCTGTCCACTATCTCTCTCTGTTTATTAGTTTTTCTTTTTAGCCTCTGTGTTTCTCCTTCCTTCTGCTTACTCTCTTTCGAACCCCCTTCAGATGTTCGACCCCCTCCCTCTTTTCTCTAATTTTTACTTTAGCTATCAGAACTCTACCTTTTCCCTCTCTCAGGTAGCTCTTCCTTTTCTTTGTTTTATCTTGTTGGAACTTAAGGAAAAAGTAAAAATAAACTCATATGAGATGAGAAAAATATAGGTTCTAATATGTATTTCTGATATAAATTTTTAACCAACTAGTCACCTTTAAGTAGACAAATTACAGCAAAAAGATAAACACAAATTTCATTTACATTAGGTTCAATACTTACCGTCATCCTAGATCATAGGTACAATCCCTATAAATAAGTTCATCACTTGTCGGTTTCCTAAACAATAAATAAAATATCTATAGAAATAATTCATCATGTATCATCTTCCTAAATGATAGATAATTTCAATTAAGGAACAATTCTAATAAAAGATAAATATTAATTTTATTTAGCAATCACTCTTTAAAACTAAAACTTATATGTGCAGCTCGTTCTTCAATTAGAATTTTTTAAAGGTATAAAGATCCAATAACTTTCTCAAATTTTAAAAGAAAGAGGTTTGAAAGGTTTTGTAAATATATCAATATGTTGATCTCCACTTCTATAATACTTTAAATCAATTACTCATTATTGTTAAGGTCTTTTAAAAAATAATATTTAACATTAATATGCTTACTTCTTCCATGTAGCATAAGATTCTTGGACAATTTAATGGTTGATCTATTGTCACAAAAAATTCTAGTAGCTCTTCAAGAATTCTTCTTAACCATAGCCTGAAAAATGTAAGTTGTTGTAGCAGTTTTTGTTGTTGACATAGTGATAATCAATTATGTTTTAGAAAACTATGAAAAAGCTCTTGAACTTGGCATAAAATATATCCCGTAATGTTCTTTTGATCATCCATGTCTCCAGCATAGTCAATATCCAAAAACCCAATCAAACATGATTTTTTTTCCTTCTTATAAAAGAATCCAAAATCAGCAATACCCTTCAAGCATCAAAGAATCCTTTTTGCAACTTGAATATATGATTGTTTTGAACTCTCCATATATTTGTTAATATGACTTACATAATACATGATGTCTAGCTTTATTGTTGTCAAATACATTAATATTGCAATTTGTTTGAAGAGAATGTCATTTATCTTATTTTTTTCTAGATCTTTTGTGAACTTTAACATAACATCTGATGATGTAATGAACTGATTGCAATTATTTATTTGAAGCTTTTTAAAATTCCCCTTACATATTTCTTTCGAGAAATAAATATTTTACCAGTAGATTGCACTTTATATATGCCAATAAAGTAATGTAAATTCCGAGATTAGTGATATCAAACTCAAGCATCATTGAGTTTTAAAAATTCTTAAACATAAGCCTATCATTTCTTGTATAAATCAAGTCATCTACATATAAACATACGATCAATATTTTTTCTCTATCTTCACATTTTGTATAGAAAGTATGCTCATAAGAATATTTTCTAAAAACTCATATAAGAGGAGAAAAAAAGTAAATATTAATTTGTATTTTCTTCTCTAAAATTTTCAACTAACTTTGTAGCTTTTAAATGGGAAAATTACAAAAAAAAATAATAATAAAGATCAAAACGAATTCCTTATAGATTAGGTTCAACACTTATTGGCATCTTAGGTAATATGTACAATCCTTATAGATGAAGTGTATCACTTATCATCTTTCTAAATGATAGGTAAAACTCGTATAAATGAGGTTCGTCACTTATCAACTTCCTAAATAATAAATAATTCAAATTAACTAACCATCCTAATAAAATATAAACAATACATTTATTTAACATACCTAGCATCTTCTTCCTTTTTATCCCAATTTTCTTACATTTCTATTTTCCCCTCTCTCTCATATTTTATTCTTTCCCATGTCTCAAATGTCAAATTGCTCACCCTCTTCTTTTTTTCTTATCTCAAATCCCCTCATTTGAAACCTGATCCCTTCTTTTCAAATCACACTAACCTTTTTGTTTTCTTTGTGTGACAACCACTTTCAATTATTGCCACCTGCAACTCACAGCTAAGTGGAGCAATCGCGTTGTCTCCTTTGTTGTCCTTCTTGATTTCAACTTCAATAGGCATATTTATCATCTTTTTTCTCTTTTTATTTTGTCTTCCCATTTTAGTATGATAACAATCTGAGCCCTCTATTTTCTCCTCTTATGCACTTCTAGCTATATTCTCTTCTTCCTTTTGTCTTTTTTATAAAGTGTAAGTGAAGAATGAAGTTTTTCTTCCTTTTTTTTTTTTATCTATCAATACTTAGAAGATTAGAAATAAAAATATCCTTAAGTGGTGTCATTCATAGCAAGGAGAAGAGTCAGCTTGGGCTGAGACTAGATATGGACTTGGACTAACCCACTTTGGATGAGTCTTCCTTTGGGCCGAAAAGAAGAAATAGAATGGAAGGTGTAGACCAAAAAGTGCATGGCCCTAATCCTTTATTTATTTATTTTTTTTATTTTTTTTATCGTATTTTCTCTTTCTCAATCTTCTCATCATAATAATAAAAATTAATAATTAAAAAAATAATGATGAAAATAATAATAATAATAATGACAAAAAACAAATTAATTATTTTCATTTTAATCTTTCATCATTCATTTAACTATTATTATTGTTGTTGTTGTTGTTGTTGTTATTATTATTATTAATTTAAAGCTGGACAAAATTAGATTATGATAGAAATAAGTATGAATTTGTAAATAAATTCTAAACTGTTGGCAATTTAATTTTGTTTTAATTGCCTAGAGAATAAATTTATAAATTAAAAAAAAAATCAATACTTTATTGATATAAAGAATATAAGTTTTACAACACTCACAAGGCAAAATTTCACACCTTAAACCCGTTATGCATTAACTTATTGAAGCTAATAAATCTCATTTATTTTTTTTCACCTCACTTCCCAAATATTTTTCTTTTCCATACACTTTTCTATTTTCTTTTGTCTAAACCTATTTATATAAGTAGAAAGTTTGTCATTTTGGTTTTACCTTCTTTATTGTTGTCGTTCATTTCCTCTCTTTATTATTATCGCTTCGCCTTTGCCTCTCTTTATTATTATCGCTTCGCCTTTGCCTCTCTTTATTATTGTTGTTTTACCTTCGCCTCTTTATTGTAAATTAATTGAAGTCTTAATTTTTAATATTAATTAAATCAAGTTTAATTATCTAATAACCCCCTTTAAACTTGATTTAACTAATCCCAACATATTCTTTAACTTGATAAATATATATGTTTTAAGTGACTTTGTGAAAATATTAGTAATTTGATCTTCAGATGCACAGTACTCGACCACGAACTCTTTATCTTTCACTAAGTCACGGATGTAATGATGTTTGATGTCGACGTGTTTGCTACAACCATGAAATACTAGATTCTTTGTTAAGGCAATAGTTGATTGATTATCACAATAGATTATCGTTGGATCATCTTGTTGATGTTCTAACTCATTAAACATCCTTCGTAGCCAAACCGCTTAAGCAACGCAACTTGCAGCTGCTATATACTCTACTTGTAACGCCCAAACAATTGGGCATTTTTGTAATTTTCCTATTAATTGTATTTATTAAGTTTATTTAAAAAAAAAAGAAAAAAGAGAGCGCCACGTCAGCAGGCCCAGTCAGCAGTCCTGGCCAACCAGGACCTGCCGCGTGGCAAGACCACGTCGACCCGGAGACGGGCCACGTTGGCGATCCGCGTACGCGCGATCGGACGGCCCAGATCAAGCGTGCGCACGGACGGCCCAGATGTAATCGCACGGACGACCCAGATTAAAACAAAACGGACGGCTAAGATCAAAAGGCAAAAGGGTATAAATAGAACCCCCACACTTGACCACAAAAACTCTAGCCGCCTGCCCTCGCCGGAGAAGACGAACCAGACGCCGGGGAGATTTTCGACCGCCGATCGAGGTAAATTTCATACCCCCGACTCATTTTTCCACGCTGAATTCCCCTGTGGCCAAATCGGAGACAAAATCTCGGCCAAACGGTCGGAAAACACGGTCGAAACCCAGCAGCGCCGCCGCACCCCTCCTCGATTTTTGCCTCCGATGAGGCTCTTCCCGGTCTCCGTTTGATGCAATTTTTATATCACCGTGATCACCATCCTTTTCTCTACAGGTTGATCGGAGCCGAATCACCAAAACACGAACCTCACCAGAGAACCGTCGCACCCGAGAGCACCGCCACCGGTAAGCTTCGGTTTTTCGTATTTTTTTGGCCCCCCGAGGGCCCTAGGGTTGTTTTATCGCATGGACCGATGCAAGTGTGGTCGAATTCTGCCGAAAACGACCAACCCGAGGCGAATCGCCGCCGTGCCGGAATTACGATATTGGCCGAAAGGGGTCCTGGGCCTAATTTGGGATTTTTTTGGAACACATACAGGTACCAGTAGTGCGTTTCAGTTCCCCGGGAAAAATTCAGGAAAAATTAGGGACAGCCTGTAGGCGCACTGTGAAGCCGTGTTCGGACCCCGAAACGAGTAAGGACCCCTCACCCTATTTCCTATCACGGTATTAAAGTTCAATAATGATAAAATGGAAATTCTTGAATCAACGAATGTGTGAAATTGCTTAAGGTCGCCAATGGAGCCCGAGTATAGTGTGTTGGTCGGTTAACTGTTATTTGGCATGTTTTACAGTTTTAAATGCAGTATGAGGTCTGATGTTTTCATTTCATTGTTTCGTGTGTATATTTTACTGTTTTATTGATTATAGGTTGAATGACTGAGAAACCGATGCTGTATGTTGTCTTGTTTGACATAAATTACTGTTTTGCTTGTTTGCGTGTAAATTGATGATGTTGACTGAGAAAAAGGGGAATGAAAGGTTATGTAAATTGATAATTGTATAATGTGATCAGTCTGACTAGATATCCTGGGAGATGGTGGACGGACCGGGTCCGTAGGAAACCCTACCGGGATTGTGGTCTCTCATACCGGACGGGGTATGGAGACCCTATGTGTTTTGGCGCCCATACCGGACGGGGTATGGGGGCGGCCCGTTTCACCCTCATACCGGACGGGGTATTGAGGTTTATAGTTTTGGTGCCCATACCGGACGGGGTATGGGGACGGCCCTGGAATCTGATTACAAGTGTTAAGGGTTCACGGGTAGCGGGACCTCTATGGATCCCCATGGATACTAGTAGGCTGGTAAATAAGGAAAAATATGTTGTGTAATGATTGAATTACAAAAGGCGTGATAAGTATTATGTTATACAGTTTATATGATTTCATGATGATGATAATGTTATTGCTTTCGTATACAGTTTTTTGAATTTCACCGAGGTAAGTGGATGGTAAAGGTTTTATTATTGATAAAAGGATTCGTTATAAATTATGTTTCATTGGTCTTTTTGTGTTTTCTACCCACCTTTACCTCCGTGACGGTGAGATATCGTGATGTCTTTACTGGGCTAGTGTAGCTCATTCCTTATTTAATCATTTCAGATCAGGAAGACATTGTTCCCGAGCCCGTTCCGCAGGAAGACGACGAAGGGGACGCTTAAAGACTCCATAGTCATATTCATAGCTTTTACTTTCGAGTTTCTCTTTTAGTTAGTTTGATCTTTTATATTTTGAGCACGTTTTTGGTTTTAGTGTAAGGGATGTTAATCGAAATTTTGACTTTGCTTCCGCATTTGACATTTTTTAATACACATATTTCATTTTGAATTTCCGGGGCCGTTACACTACTTCTGCTGTTGAAAGTGTTATTACCTGTTGTTTTTTAGGGGACTAAGAAAATGCACCTGAACCAAGATTAAACACATAAGCTAAAGTACTTTTCCTTTCTTCCGTATCACCTGCACTAATTCTATTTTGTTAGTGGCTAAATAGAGAATGCCATCATCAAGCGTTCCTTTAATATATCTTAATATTCTCTTTGCAGCTTGCCAATGAGATTGTTTTGGTGATTCCATAAATATGTTTACAATACCAACTCCATAAACAATGTCAGGTCAAGTTGCTGTTAAGTACCTCAAGCTTCTAGTAAGTCTCCTGAAATTTGTTGCATCAACCAAATCACTACTGCTATTTTTCATAAGCTTTAAACTTTCTTCCACTGGTGTTAATATTGGTTTATAAGCTTCTATCTTAAATTTCTTCAAGATATCTCCTACATATTTCTTTTGAGAAATGAATGTCTTTATCTGTTTGATTGAGCTCAATACCAAGAAAGTAAGACATTAACCCCCATATCTGTTATCTCAAAGTGAGCAATCATATCCTTCTTGAATTCTGACATAAATTTTGAATTATTGCCGGTGAAGATCAAATCATCTATATAAAGGTAAACAACAATAATATCTCCATCCTTATTTGTCTTGATATGTAGAGTATGTACGTAAGGACACTTTTGGAAACCATGATCAAGAAAATAAGTGTCAATATGAGTGTACCATGCCCTTGAGGTTTGTTTAAGCCCATATAAAGCCTTATTTAACCGATAAACTTTAACTTCTTCACCTTTTTTTTCATAACTAGGTGGTTGTTCAACATACACTTCTTCTTTGAGTACACCATCTAGAAATGCTGACTCCACATCCATTTGATATATTTTCCAACAATTTTGGGCAATAAAAGAAATATTCATACTTACAGTATCCAATCTAGCAACAAGAGCAAATACTTCAAAATAATCAATGCCTGACTTTTGTTTTTATCCTTTTGTAACTAGTCTTGCTTTAAACCGTTCTACTTCTTCGTTGTACTTATACTTTGTTTTATATACCCATTTGACTCTAATTGGCTTTTTCCCATTTAGTAGGGTAGTTAATTTCCATGTATTATTCTTCTCAATAGCAAAAATTTCTCCATCCATCATTTTAATCTACCGATGATCATTAGACGTTTCTTCAAACACTATTAGATCACAATCTGCAAAGAAAGCATAATGAAAAACATCTCCATCATCAGTAGAATTATTACTAACTTCATAATCCTATAAATAGGTAGGTGGACGACGATCGCGTTGCGAACATCTTAATACAGGAGATGAAGCTTTTGGAGCGATACTAGATAATTCTTCAGAAACTGGAGAAGAAGACTGCTCACCAGTGCGATTACTTGTTTTTATTTCATTATTTATGAACACCAGAATTGATAGTGATCTCTTTTCTTTTTCAGACTATTACCATACTCCATCTTCATCAAAAGTAACATCATGACTAATGATTACCTTTTGGGTCTTTGGGTTGTACAAACTGTAACCCTTTGTTTCCATGCTATAACCAATGAAGATACATTTGTCTGCTTTGTCATTAAGTTTCTTTCGTAACTCATCAGGTATATGTGAATAAGCGATAAAACCAAATACTCTCATATGGCTTAAATTAGGCTTTTGTTCACTCCATACTTCTTGTGGTATGTTATCACTAACACTTTTAACAAGACATCTCTTTAAAATATAAATTGCACAAGCAACTGCTTCTGCCCAAAAACTCTTAGGTAACTTCTTACAATGCATCATACTTCTCACCATGCCATAATAATTTTATTTTTTCTTTCTGCCACTCCATTTTATTGAGGAGTATACCTAGGTGTTAACTGATGTTTAATTTCATATTTTCTTAAGAAATTATCACAAACAATATATTATGTGCCTCTATCAGTTCTTAAAGTTTTAAGAGAGTAATCACTTTGTCTTTCAATATATGCCACAAAATTCTTAACCATTCCACATGCATCCAATTTATGCTTTAAAAAATATACCCATGCCTTTCTACTAAAATCATCAATGAAAGTTATGAGGTACTTGTTACCACCATTAGAAGGAGTGTCCACGTAGCATAAGTCTGAATGCACAAACTCAAGTGGGCTTTTTGGCTCTCCATGCATGCTTTGTAGGGAATGGATCTCTATGCTTCTTCCCTAAGACACAATGCTCACAAAGTTGGCGAGGAACTTGAATAGTTGGTAAGCCTAAAATCCACTCTTTATTTATAAGAAATTTGATGTTCCCAAAATTCAAGTGCCCGAGCTGCATATGCCATAGCCAATTATCATCGAAAATCATAGAATTACAGTTAAAAGCATTACCATAATTGATATGCGTTGGAAATAAATGGCCGGATGGCATTTTTGTCTTCAATATCATTTTTTTCTTTGTGTCATTTACAATACACTCGTATTTGTTGAAACACAAATCATAACCCTTTTCTGCTAGTTGTCCTACAGTTAACAGGTTTTGACAAATAGTAGGAGCATAATAAACTTCGAAAATATAATCTGCAGACCCATTATTTAATTTAATGGCAATTCTTTCTTTTCCTAAAATTGGGACTTCATGGTTGTCTCCTAGTTTCACTGAAGAACAAAACGATTCATATAACTCAAAGAATACTTCCTTATTTCCACTCAGGTGATTGCTACAACCTGAGTTTAATAAGCACTGACTATTGTTACTTCCATTACTATCATGAGTTGTCATCAATAAAGTCTCTACACTATCATTTTGGGCTACTCCAACCTGATTTACTCCATGTTCTGATCTCCTCGCACGACACTCTCTATTAGAATGACCATATCTTTTACAATTATGGAACTAAATATATGATTACAATCTAATTGATAGTGACCATATTTTTTGCATTTATGACATTGGATGCGAGACTTATCTTGAGAAGATTCATTCTCTGTTGCTCTTTATCTTGAAGTCGTTCTAAAATTTCCTCTTCCTCTGCCTCTGAAATTTGAGGCTCTTTGACTATGTTGTGATCTAGGTGTCTCATCCTTTAAATTCAATTTAGCCTTTAAAGCTTATTCTATTATGTTTTGAGATCTTTCATTCATCCACATCTCACGTGACTCTAATGGAACTTGTAAATCATTAAGGGTCATGGTGTCCAAAATTTTTGACTCTTCAATAGTTGTCACCACGTAGTCGAATCGACTTGACAATCTACATAAGATCTTCTCCATGACATCTTTCTCATTTATTTAGTCTCCATTATTCTTCATCTCGTTTATTAAGTTGTCAATTCATGAAAAATAATCACGAATACTTTCGTCTTTGCGTTGCTCCATTAGCTCGAACTGTCTTTTCAATCCTTGCAATCGACACCTTTATATGTTTCGAGTAAAATATTCCAAATCTCTTTTGTTGTTTTGGCATGAAATATTTTTTTTTCAGAACCGATAACTCCACGGACTAACAAATTAAAAATTTCTCATTTAACGAATAATCACGAACCAAGTCTTGTAAACCTATTGCTGACGATATTTTCTTTTCAGCAAAATTATTATCTAAAATTTGCCATAATCATTGCTTCTCAAACACAGTAACATTAAGTGCTTCCATATCGCAAAATTATTTTTGCCATCAAACGTAAAAATTGATGATTGCACTTGTTGAATTTGAACTCCTGTTGTTGAACTAGAAACCATATTGATCAAACCTTACGCTCCGATACCAGATGTTGACAATTTAATTTTATTATAACTGCCTAGATAATAAATTTATAAATTAAAAAATATTCAATACTTTATTGATAGAAAGAACATAAATTTTATAACACTCACAAGACAAAATTTCACACCCTAATATTTTTCTTTTCCACACATTTGTCTATTATTTTTTGTCTAAATCTGTTTATATAAGTAGAGAGGTTGTCGTTTTGTCTTCACTTTTTTTATTGTTATCGTTTATTTCTTTTTTTTTTTTTTAGTGTTTCGCTTTTGCCTCTCTTTAGTGTTGCCGCTTTACCTTCGCCTCTTTATTGTAAATTAATTGAAGTTTTAATTTTTAACATTAATTAAATCAAGTTTAATTATCCAATATAAACTTTTATGTATATTCCAAGTAAGTGATTTTTTTTTATTTTTAAATGCAATGAGTTCAATTTTTCCGAAATACATGCTAAAATTTAATTTTGAAATTAAAATTTTATTCATAAAGATATTAGTATGAGCAATGTGAAAACAGTTTTGTGGTACCATGGGTGGATGAAGAAAGAAACACCTCGTGTCATGGCATGAATAACGTCATTGCAGGGGTATTTTTTGGCTACTTCACAAATGCATTTTCGCCACGTTTTGACGATGACAATAATAATAATAATAATAATAGTTAAATGAAACCCAGATCCAGATTATTTGTTTTTTTTTATTTAAGAAATTATCTCGTATCATGTAGACACATAAATATCTATTATAATTTAATTAATGTCATAATATAAATTGTATTTCATAAATTATATTAATTAATTTTGATTTCTATTAAATTAGTAATGAAAATGACCAATTGTTGCTGTGCCCCCAGGGAACGCAAACCACTTAGAAAAACACGATATAACAAGGAGTGGTGGTTGTCTAATCTAATTTTCCACATAATTCATCTATTCAATTTTTTATTTCCCCCTTTTTTTTTTTAATGATTCAAATTTAAGTCATTAGTTATAAAATAAGATACATGCATTTAAAAATTGATTTTCTTGTTGGTTGAAAATCGATTATAACATTTATAATTATAAAATAGTTATAAGGTATTACTGTAAACCTATTGTGTTTTATCCAACTCAATAATTATGACGCAGTTAAATTAATTTTATTTATAATTTTAATTTTATAGTGATGAACTTTTATAGATTTAATAATACAATTGATATTTGTTAATTTTGATTCGTAATATATATATATATATATATAGTAAATAATTTTTTTTTATTTTTACTTTTATTTAATTTAATTAAAAATTTACTGATAATTATTTAGTATCAAATATCGACATATATGTAAATTTATATTTTTATTGGTAAAGAATATATGAGAATGAATATACCCAATATCTAGTTATAAGTATGGAACACAGTATTTATATGCATGGGAACACATAAAATAGTAATAAATATTAGTCTGAGTCAAGTCAATGAATGCATGTTCCTCATTCTCCATTGATTTTGAATGGCAAATAAAACTCATACATCTTTTTCTTCTTTCCATTCTTATTAAATATACCTTTCATTTTTATTTCTAATATATATATACATACATTAAAAAAAAATTTAATTTTTTAATAAAATTATAATCAATTCTTAGAAATTTAGTGGAAAATTGAATTGATGACCACTTTTTAAAGTTCATTTAAGGTTTGCTTGAGTGGCATTTATAATATGAAGAAGCTTCGCACCAACCGGTTTCCCTACTTTTTTAAATTCACACCGCATTTTCTTTTTAAATTCACAGAAGATTTTATTTTTAAATTACAACTTTCTCCATACATCAACCGAGAATTTAATACTAAATTTATTTCTTTTTAGTTAAAAAAAAAGTTCAAACTTAATTATTAATTTATTTTTTATATTATTTCTGTCCATATAATCAATTGTTTGCGTGTGGATTCTGTTGCTTGTCTTCATCTTCGTGGTCTTCGTGAACTCTGATTTTGACTTCCCTCTTTGAAATGGTCGTCACATCATATCGAACACCTCTTATACATACATACATATATATATATATATATATATATATATACATTAAGCTAATCTCTCAATCCACACTCCCCGACCATTCACCACTCTTATTCCCTACTTTCTACCCTTTAACTTTTGCTTTGCACACACTTACTTTTCATCTTGGGAGACGATGGTGGATTGCAGCAAGAGCAAAGTCTGGGTTTCCTTTTTGGCGGTGTGGCTATGTCTTGTGCCGATCTTGGCGTTAGCTCAGCAACGAAAGTTGCGCTTCTCTCCAAATGGGGAATTTAAGATACTGCAAGTGGCGGATATGCACTATGCTGAAGGCAAAACGACGCCCTGCTCTGACGTTTTGCCCAGCCAGATGTCCTCTTGCTCCGACCTCAATACCACCGCTTTTCTGCGTCGCATGATCCTCGCCGAGAAGCCCAATCTCATCGTTTTCACCGGTACCCTTTCTTGTTTTCTTTAACTTTTTTCTTTATTGATGGATTGGAGATTACTGTTTCAGTTTTCAGTCTTCAGCTTTGATTAAACACTTGTGTTTTCTTGCTTGGCTCTGCTTTAGGAACATTCGATCTTTTTACCGTTACGTTAGAAAAAATTTGTGTCCCAGTTTTACAGCATATGGTTTCTTTTTTCTTGGGCTATGTGTGGGAGAAGTTGAGAGGGAAAGGGGCCCATGATTCTGATATCATATTATTCAACTTCAGATTTTGATTCTTCTAATTTTTTTGTTTGAATACTAAATGTTAACCCGTGATTCTTACATGTGATAACCAGCACCCGTGATTTATAACAATCCAATCAGTTTCTGGATTAAGGAATAATCACTTGAGACTACAGCTTCAAGCTTTAACTGCTCTTGTTAAAACCCCTTTTAAAGAATTAAAATATGGTAGAATCCAAGCTTATATGGGTGTTTATTTACAGGGGATAATATATATGGGTTTGATGCTATAGACGGAGCAAAATCATTGAATGCTGCATTTGCCCCTGCAATTGAGTCAAATATCCCATGGGTTGCCGTTTTGGGGAACCATGACCAGGAATCCTCACTCTCTAGGGAAGAAGTCATGAAACATATAGTTGGGTTGAAGAACACAATGTCAAAAATCAATCCTCGAGAGGTCCATGTTATTGATGGTTTTGGAAACTACAACCTGGAGGTTGGTGGTGTTCAAGGGACAGGATTTGAAAACAAATCAGTTCTCAATCTCTACTTCCTGGACAGTGGAGATTACTCCACAGTTGCTTCAATACCAGGCTATGGCTGGATCAAACCTTCTCAGCAATTTTGGTTTGAACGAACTTCTGCAAGGCTTCAGGTAATTCATATAATTGGATCTATTCACTGTTGAATATTTTCTTGATCACATTTTACTGAGTTACTCATTTGAAAATTTCAAGCTCTAGAAAGGGATTTCTTGACGGATGAAAAAAAAATGTTGGGATGCCGATATGCTTGGTAGTTTCATATGGCAATGACCACGTTTAGTGAATCATTTCATTTCATATTGCAGAGGGAATATACTAAAGAGCCAAACGCACAGAAAGGACCTGCACCTGGGCTTGCGTATTTTCACATCCCCTTACCAGAGTTTGACTCATCAAATTTGACAGGTGTTCGACAAGATCCTATCAGCTCGGCTTCTGTGAACTCAGGCTTCTTCACAACCATGGTAGCAGCAGGTGATGTGAAGGCTGTCTTCACAGGCCATGATCATCTCAATGACTTCTGTGGTAAGCTAACTGGTATACACCTTTGTTATGCTGGTGGTTTCGGATACCATGCCTACGGCAAAGCTGGATGGGCGAGGAGAGCAAGGGTGGTGGTAGGACAACTGGAGAAGAGAATGAATGGAGGTTGGGGAGCTGTTAAATCGATTAAAACATGGAAACGCCTAGATGATAAATGGCTAACTGGAATTGATGGTCAGGTCCTCTGGAGCAAGAGCTCTGCAGCCAAGTAAATTCCTACTCGCTTATGGGGATGGAGATTTAAAAAAAAAAAAAACAGATAAAGCTGATTCTGCCTTACGAAGGTTCAAATCTGTGTGTTTCATTATTATTATTATTATTTTTTCGGAATCGTGTATCGTTATTTCTTCATTTTACTGTTACATCGAAAAGGAAATATTTAAGATTTTATTAACAAAGTTAGACTATATTTGTTAAAAATAAATGTAGGACGTGATATTTGTTAAAATTAATTATATATAATGAAATTATTGAAAAGAGTATATTTTTCGCAGCAAAGAAAATATTAAAAATTGTCGGTGAAATTCGAATTCATAACCTTTAAATATAACATAAAGGTTTTGACTGCTAAATTATTATATGGTTAATTTAAGTGGGTGCAACAAAATATGTTTTTACAAAAACATAGTAAACTTATTAAAACTTAATTTAATTTAGTCATCTTAATCCCAATAATACACTACTGTAATAAAATATTAATACTATTGAATTAAATATTAAAAGTTAATTACAAATAATTTATAATACACTCATAAAATAGTAAATCTTATATTTTTAGTAAAATTTGAATTCAATAACTTTCAAGTAAACTATAAATGTCTTAATGATTAAATTACTGTGCGATTAATCTAATTAATAGCAGATTAATTTTTATAAAAAGCTCACATTAATCTGGACACAAAAACCAAATTAATCTTTTTTTGAGGAAATTAATTCCAATAATCATAGTATTTGGCCACCTTTTTAGTTAAATTTTAGTCGGACAACATGTATCACTAAAAAAGTTCTATTTATTTGTTTTGTTTTCTTTCCACCTTTTCCCCCTATTTCCACTACAATACTCAAAAGTATGAATATCCTGCAAAATCATAAAAACAAAAAATATATGAGGTTCTAAAGTCACGAAGTTAATAATCAAAAGTTACAAAATGTCTAAATAAAAACATAGGAGATTCCAAAATCAAAAAATTACTATAGAGGTTATAAAAAAAAAAAAACAATACTATTTGTTTTAAAATAACTTATTTATAAAAAAATAAACATGAAATGTTCTTTTGTAAATATTATACAATATTTTTTGTTCTATTCTTCAATTTAGTAAAGAATCAATTATTTTAATCTATTATATTTTTATATTCATTTTATCAAATATTACTTCTTATTACATATTGATACGATAATAACATCCATATTTTTAAATAAGTATATAAAATAATTGATAATTTTTTTAATTTATAAATAATTAATTTTAAGAATACTTATAAAAGTAAAAACCGGATTACGTAGAATATAAATTTCAGACATTTAAAATTTGAATGAATACATAGTTGATCGTTCAATCTTCCTAAGAGAAAAAAACAATACCACTTAACTCAAGACAACTGTAACAAGATAAGTAAATAACTCTAGATCTAAAGATAATTTATAAAATAAAAATATATTACTTCAAATTAGTAAATACCAAAAAGAAAAAGAAAATACATTTGATATATAGTCACTTGAACTCGGGCTGTGGTAGAAATTATATTTCATACTCGAATTTGATTAATCAAATTTGATTTAATATAATTATTTTTATTAAAGTATGAATTCTAATTGAGATTATGAAAAAAGAGGGTAGGTTGGAGGAAGTTTCATGTAAGTGTTCTTAAAGAAAGAAGATGGTTTTTTTTTTTAAAAAAAAAAATTTCCCAACATTTTTTTTTTTAAAAAAGTTTGTATAAGATTTTTGTCAAAACAGAAGACAGCGGAATAACTTCCTTGTATATTAATTTAATATAATATTATTATTCAACCGTTACCACCAATTGAGGAATCGGGAAAAGCCTGGCCGTCAAGAAGAAACCTTCTTCCCCGTTCCTCATCGAATCCTTTCGTCTTCGTCGACAATCATATACGATTCTCTGCCTCTCTTCCACGATCTGCCTAAAGGAATCTTTGGCTTCATTGCCAAAGATTTCTCTCTTCTTTTCTTCAGTCCCACAGATCTGCAGTTAGGATTAAGGTTTCGGTGTGGGGATTCTTCTAAAAAGAAAACGATAAATCATTTTCATCGACATGACCTTTTCCTCCAAAATTTCTCTAATCTTCTCCTTCATTATTCTTACCTTATTGGGTTGCTGCTTGATCGGCGTGCGATCCGCACCTGATCTCCCAGGAGGGATTCTGCTTCCGAGCGATAAAGATGGCGATTTCGGCGTGTGTGCAGGGGTCACCAAGCCGACTTCGTGCCCAGTCAACTGTTTCCGGACAGAGCCCGTTTGCGGGGTCGATGGGGTGACCTACTGGTGCGGGTGCGCCGATGCTATGTGCGCTGGTGCTCGGGTTGCCAAGTTAGGGTTTTGCGAGGTGCGTAATGGTGGGAGCGCTTCTGTTCCTGGGCAGGCGCTGCTCTTGATCCACATTGTATGGCTCATCTTATTGGGGCTTTCTGTGTTGTTTGGTCTTTTCTGATAAATTGTAGAGAATTCAATTCACATTTTTCTACTCGTGTGTGCCTAATTCACATTTTTCAGGCCTTTGTCCAGTTTGTACGATAAGAGTATTTGTGTTTTTTATGTCTGTAATTTGTAAAACGATTTCTTTGAACCAATAGATATATTTCCCATGATTCTTTATTCTCTTCTTCTTGTTGGTTGATTTATACGACCATTTCTTGTTTTCATTGGCTGTCACTGGAAAGAGTTTCAGATTATATAACTTAAAGTGTTCATTCACTGGTAATCATGGAACTGCTGGATGAAGATTTTATCCTAGTTTCATTTCTAATCAAGATGGGGAGATTTATGATTCTTACTTAAAATCAACTAAGAGTATAGATTCTTCATCATTGAGTTTAAGATAGGAGATGATTCAATTGTGAATACAATACGAAATAGTAATCTAATTCACTGGTTACTAAGTTAAAGATATAGAATAGAATTGAACTAAATGGAAGGGGTAATATTAGGATTTATCTGGGTATTTTTCAATCTGTTCAAATCGCATATTGTTTCATCAAAAAACAATTGCAGCTAGCCGAGGTTATTTCTCCCCATATTTCCCAAGTCTTGAATTATCATACAATATGTATCTATATCTACATCTAA
Source organism: Carica papaya (assembly GCF_054855325.1). Classification (NCBI taxonomy): domain Eukaryota; kingdom Viridiplantae; phylum Streptophyta; class Magnoliopsida; order Brassicales; family Caricaceae; genus Carica; species Carica papaya. The sequence continues at coordinate 12,616,482 of NC_142313.1, read as the reverse complement.
TGGGCAAATATTATCAGCTATTTCATTGAGCAACAAGCTCTGACAATTCAAAGTCACTGAAAAGAAGCTTCACCACCTTGTTTATATGTATAATGAACGAATGTTGGCTTTTGGAATGATAAATAAGAATGTACTATTAACAGGATGTTGCACTAGCTTCTCTTTCTTAATGCTCTTTTTGTTTTCCTTTTTTCAGATTGATACCTTCACTTTTTTTTCAAGATCAAAATTTTTGTGTTCGAAAGATTATAACCTTTCATAATTAAAGAGATCTCATAATCTTTTGGCATCCTAGGTAGGTAACTTACTGTTTCTTCCCATATTTGAAACAGCTTCAACTAAACACCCAGTTGTTTTGGTTATATTTTCTCCTGAAATACATTCTGGAATTTGTTTAGGTACATATTTGTAACCAAGTAAACTAAGTGATTCAAAGTAAAAAAGGCAAGGGATGTTAAAGTAGATGACATCTCAAGAGAGAGAGTAATTGCGGGTCTTCATATTGGTATTCTCTGTTGCTTGTTTTAGTGGCATTTTCTGATTTTTTTTTCTAATGTCACTTTTTTTAGTGCATGAACTCAAGTCTTCATAAGTTAGTGTTGAGATGTATTAAGTGGCACCAAAGCTTAACAATTTCAAATTAGTTTTAAAGGCCATTTGGATGGGTCTTTTTCTTTAAGCTTATAAGCTTTTGTAAGTAGGTTTTATAAATTTTGAAGTAATATTATTATGCTGAAAACTCTAATTAAGTTAGCTTACTTTTTAGAGTTTATAGTCAGAGAAAAATATGCTGATATCTGGAGCTTACTTTTTGGCTCTGATTTTTGGGTTAAAGTAAAAGATTTTGTAGACCTAAGAACTAGAGCAACATTTGGAGAATACTGCCTAGTCTCAGCTTTACAGGAGGTCATTCATTTTCTGGTACAGTTCAAATATTCTGTAATGTCTTCTTATCTTCATTTTTTCATTTACTTGTTTCTCTTATTTTCTCTGCCTGAAGTGAACATTAGCCAAAGGAGGTTTTCTTACGAATTGGGTTCCTTCTTTCCAAGTTTTCTTTGTTTATTGGAATGTTAGCGTCATTTGGGGAAGAGGATATTCTATCTTTCAAGAGTGGGTTAAGTTGGAATTCGAACCAGTTGTCTTCATCAATTTGCTCACGTCCATATTACTATGCTGCTTTCTGAGATACCAAGTTACCAGTTTTGACCAATTTTGTAATCAAAGTTGGAAGAGATAGAACGGTGATGTATTTATATGTTCAGCGTAATCCTTGACACATATGCATTTTAATGGTTATGCCTTTTAAAAAAATAATTCCACCACTTGATTTTCCTAATACTTCTTTTTTCAATTGTCCATGTATTATTGGATACAAAAAAGATCAAATTATCACTGTAAAACAACCTATTGCTTGGGCAGCAAGTCACCGGCCAACCACCAGCCAATCTCTGCAAAACACTTCCCAAAAAGGGAACATTGAAGGGGGGGGCGACTAATACTCGCCACAACGAGACACAGTGAAGTTAGAAGAAAACTAACCATACAAGTCTGTCTGTACAACACAAAAAACCCAAATGTTTAAATGAATCTGGAGAGCTTTGAAGATTACAGGGCCTTTGCCATGGGAGTTCAGCAAAACCCTTGTCATGTTGTACTCCATGTAAACCAATTTGTGAGTAGACTGCATGTTTTGATAAGTAGATAAAGGCAGATCAATAACAAAATGGCTCCAAGAGTAGCGGCTCGTAAAGCAGTTTGCTCTGGCGGAGAACTTGTTGTAAGGTAAAGACAATCCTTGATCATGAAAATCCAAGCTAATCCTTCTAGCAAGAATCTACAAAATATTATCCCTCTCCCCTTCTCTCCAGACACCCTGCAAATGATTCTCATACATATTGATCCAACAACCAAGAATGTAGTCACTGAACGCCCTCTGTATGACACCAACTTTCCCCCTGCAACCAGAGCCTCTTTCCGGCACACGCACGATATACACTCACCAGAAAATCTTGATGTTACCAGGGCATCAAAACCAGTGTAGTAAGGTAACACTACAGCATCTAGATACAGACTTGCATGCAAAATCCCAGAAATTGTAGATGCTTCAAAGAATGCATAGTTGGTGTTCTTATCAGCTGCATTTTCAAATGCCAGAGCAGAAACATGAACCAATTGGAGGATTGCAGGACCAGCAATAGATAAAGGAAATACAGTGTTAATCCTTTGACCCTTTGCCAGTACCAAGAGGATTACAGGAAGAGAAACTGGACCAGAAGGTAGTAAATATCTTTTTGATTGAACTAAATCATGTCTCCCTCTTCTTGATGTACTTACCACCATGATTATGATTGTTGCAAGATATGAAGCTGCTGTGAAGACAAAAACCAGGATATCGACAAGAACTGGATAATTCCCAGGATAAACACTTTGGCAGAAGTAATGAAAGGGGCAGCTGATTGGATCCATAGTTTCTTCTACTTGCCATCTGACGCATTTGAAAAATGCCATGTGAATATCTCGCAGGTCCCATTTGAGTTTCAGTATTGCTTGATTTTCTGAATTCAGGAATTGCATACCCATTTCTGCTCTTTACTATTTCCTCTTGTAGACCCCTTTTTAATAACTTGTTTTAAAAATGATTTGGAAGAAGTTGCTTGGTTTTGTATGTCTGTTGAGATACTTCTGAATGTTGGTAAGTTGGAAAAGGAAATATCATCTAATTTTTCTTTCTTCTTGGAAATTAATTTTATATTATTCAAGCATTGGAGTGATTTGTTTTTATTCGTCAAATTTAATCTGAATAATTATTATGCAAGATTCTATTAACAAAAATCTTCTTTGTGTTGCTACCCGGGAAAAGAGTTTGCTCTTAATCAGACAAATTATGGTTTTTCTGGCAATTGATGAGTAATTAATACAGGCATATTTTTTTTTTTAATTTTTAATTTAATATGATGTACCCATGTTTAACTCTTTCTGAAACTTGGATATGTTTCTAAATGACAAAAATGGGTGAACAAATTCGGTGAAACATTGACGGAGATTGAAGCAGCTTAATTTCAAAGAAATGTAGTTTGGTGCGTGATGCCTATTGATTTGATGATGGTCTGACATTGGCTAAATTATATATATATATATATATATATTTCTTTTCTTTCGTTTTTTTTTTAATATCTTATAAATTTAAAACCCAATTGTTTTTATTAAATAAAAAATAATAATTCTGTGCTCCTTCCAATGGGCTTGAAGCACAAAAAAGAAGTAAATATCAAAATGCTCAATTTTTCTGTGTTATGTTATTTAAGTAAATCTCACCGAATTATGAGTAAATCTTTAAAAAAATATTGGTCATTCGTATAGTTTTTCCATAATTATTTCGTTAAATTTCAATATATATTATATTTAATCAAATTCAGTTTTTGAGACCTAATTATGTAAATATAAAAAATATTTTATTATGCCTTGATCATTCATATAATATGTAACGGCCCCGGAAAATATTAAAATGAAATGAGTATTTAAATATATCGAATGCGGAAGCGAGATCAAAATTTCAGTTAACATCCCTTACACGAAAAACCAAACAAACGTACTTAAAATATAAAAGGTTAAACTAACTAAGAAAGAAAACTCGAAAATAAACTATGCGTATGACTACAGAGTCTCTAGGCATCCCCTTCGTCGTCCTCCTGCGGAACGGGCTCGGGAACCATGTCTTCCTGATCTGAAATGGTTAATTAAGGAGTGAGCTACACTAGCCCAGTAAGAACATCACGATATTTCACCGTCACGGAGATAAAGGTGGGTAGAAAACCACAAAAAGACCAATGGAGCATAATTTACAATAAACTCGTTTATTAACAACAAAACCTTTTATCAATAATAAAACTTTTACCATCCACTTACCTTGGTGGAATTTATGAAAACAATATGAGAAAAACAATAACATTATCATAATCATTGAATAATCTAAGCTGTAAAACATAACACTTATCACGCATCTTGTAATTCAATCATTGTACAACATATCTTTTTTCTCATTTACCAGCCTACTAGTATCCGTGGGGGTCCATAGGGGTTCCGCTACCCGTTAACCTTTAACATTCATAATCAGTTTCCAGGGCCGTCCCCATACCCCGTCCGGTATGGGCGCCAAAACCATGAACCTCAATACCCCGTCCGGTATGAGGGTGAAACGGGCCGTCCCCATACCCCGTCCGGTATGGGCGCCAAAACCATAAACCTCAATACCCCGTCCGGTATGAGGGTGAAACGGGCCGTCCCCATACCCCGTCCGGTATGGGCGCCAAAACCATAAGATCTCCATACCCCGTCCGGCATGTGAGACCACAATCCCGGTAGGGTTCCCTACGGACCCGGTCCGTCCACCATCTCCCAGGATATCTAGTCAGGCTGACCCCATCATACAATTATCAGTCTACACAATGTTTCATTTCCCTTTTCCTCAATAAGCATCATCAATTCACATTTAAACAAGCAAATCGTAATTCATGCCGAACAGACAACATATAGCATCAATATCCCAGTCATTCAACCCATAATTAATAAAACAGTAATATATGCATTCGAAACTATAAAATGAACACATCAAACCCCATAATGCATTTAAAGCTGTAAAACAGTGTAAAACATGCCAAATAACAGTAAATCATCAATCACACTAGACTCGGGCTCCATTAGCAACCTTAAGCAATTTCACACATGCGTTAATTCAAGAAATACCGTTTTATCATTTTGAACTTTAATACCGTGATAGGAAATAGGGTGAGGGGTCCTTACTTGTTTTCGGGATCCGAATACGATTCACAGTGCGCCTGCAGGCTGTCCCTAATTTTCCCTGAATTTTTCCCGGGGAACTGAAACACGCTAACAGTACCTGCACGGGTTCCAAAAAAAAATCCAAATTAGGCCCAGGGCCTCTTTCGGCCCAAATCGCAACTCCGACACGGCGGCTCCGCCGTGCTCCGGCGACGGCGCCGCCGCTGGCGGCGGCGAGTCGCCTCGGGTTGACTGTTTTCGGCCACACTCGCATTGGTCCTTGTCAGAAAACAACCCTAGGGCCCTCGGGGGGCCAAAAAATCACGGAAAAGCGGAGCTTACCGGCGGCGGCGCTCTCGGGTACGGCGACTCTCCGGCGAAGTTCGTGTTTTGGTGATTTGGCTTCGGTCAACCTGTAGAGAAAAGAATGGTGATCACGGTGAATCATACACGCCTTGAAAGAGGCCCTGTGAATCATACACGCACTGTGAATCGTATTCGGATCCCGAAAACAAGTAAGGACCCCTCACTCTATTTCCTATCACGGTATTAAAGTTCAAAATGATAAAACGGTATTTCTTGAATTAACGCATGTGTGAAATTGCTTAAGGTTGCTAATGGAGCCCGAGTCTAGTGTGATTGATGATTTACTGTTATTTGGCATGTTTTACACTGTTTTACAGCTTTAAATGCATTATGGGGTTTGATGTGTTCATTTTATAGTTTCGAATGCATATATTACTGTTTTATTAATTATGGGTTGAATGACTGGGATATTGATGCTATATGTTGTCTGTTCGGCATGAATTACGATTTGCTTGTTTAAATGTGAATTGATGATGCTTATTGAGGAAAAGGGAAATGAAACATTGTGTAGACTGATTGCGGCTGCCGCAATCATACACGCCTTGAAAATCTGGCGCCATTATTTGTATGGAGAGACCTTTCAGATCTACACCGATCATAAGAGCTTGAAGCACATCTTCACTCAGAAGGATCTCAACATGCGTCAGAGAAGGTGGATGGAACTCCTCAAGGACTATGATTGTGACATCCTATACCATCCAGGTAAGGGCAACGTAGTAGCCGATGCCCTCAGTAGGAAGAGTGCAGGCACCCTAGCCCATCTGATGGTTTCGGAATGCAGGTCCATTGGGGCTACGCAGCAGGTTCGACTGCAAGATCTGAAGAGGGCCACATGTTTGAGCCACCTAGCAGTCCAACCCGAGTTAATCCAAAGAATAAAGGAAGCCCAGTCAATCGACCCCGCCCTAGTAAACCGCAAGAATGATGCAGAACAGGGAGTGAACTCAGAATTTCAGATCTCTGCCGACGGATTGATTCGTTTCAAGGACAGAATGTGTGTCCCAGACGACAATGAATTAAAAAGAGACATCATGACAGAGTCCCATAGTTCAAGGTTCGCCATGCATCCAGGAAGTACAAAAATGTACCAAACTATGCGACCCCGATTCTGGTGGAATGGGATGAAGAGAGATATAGCCGACTTTGTATCTAAGTGCTTGGTATGTCAGCAGGTCAAAGCAGAACATCAACGCCCAGGGGGGTTGCTTCAGCCTTTACCGATTCCAGAATGGAAGTGGGAACACATCACCATGGACTTCGTATCGGGACTACCCAAGGCACGATCGGGACACGATGCCATATGGGTAATTGTTGACCGACTCACTAAGTCTTCCCACTTCCTGGCCATCAGAATGACTGATTCGTTGGACAAGTTGGCAAGAATGTATGTCCGGGAAATAGTCAGACTGCATGGGGTCCCAGTAACAGTGGTATCCGACAGGGATCCCAGATTCACTTCTCGGTTTTGGAATAGTTTCCAGCAAGCCATGGGAACAAAGCTGTCCCTCAGTACTGCCTTCCACCCCCAAACCGATGGACAATCAGAGAGGACAATCCGTACGCTGGAGGATATGCTCCGAGCTTGTGTCCTTGACTCCGGAGGCCATTGGGACGACCATCTAACCCTGATAGAGTTTGCCTACAACAACAGTTACCAAGCAAGCATCGGCATGGCCCCATACGAGGCGCTATACGGGCGTCCGTGCAGGTCACCGATTTGTTGGGAGGAAGTGGGCGATAGAAGATTGTTTGGCCCGGATTTAGTGGAAGAAACCACGTCCAAGATAGTTAAGATCAAGAAGAACATCCAGACAGCTCAGAGTAGGCAAAAGAGCTATGCTGATACCCGAAGGAGAGACCTGGCCTTTGAGAAAGGTGACCGTGTGTTTCTTAAAGTCACCCCCTTCAAGGGAATTAGTAGGTTCGGCAGAAGGGGAAAATTAAACCCCAGATACATTGGACCCTTTGAAATCTTAGACAAGATTGGTACCACTGCCTACAGACTTGCACTGCCCCCTGAGCTCTCCCGGGTTCACAATGTGTTTCATGTATCTATGCTGCGCAAGTACAATCCGGACCCTTCTCATGTCGTGGCTCATGAACCGCTCTCACTCAGAGAGGACTTGTCTTATGAAGAAGTACCGGTCAGTATCACGGACCGAGAAAGCAGAATACTCCGTAACCGGGAAATATCATTTGTAAAAGTCTTGTGGCAGAACCACACGCCTAGGGAGGCGACTTGGGAGCTGGAATCAGAATTTAGGGCCCAATATCCTCATCTGTTTGATCAAGAGTAATGAGGCAAATTTGGGGACCAAATTTCTTTATGGGGGGGAGAGTTGTAGCGCCCGGAAAGGAGGAGAAAAAAAAAAAAAAAAAAAAAAAAAAAAAGGGGGGGCCACGTCAGCAGCCACGTCAGCAGGCCCGGTCAGCAGTCCCGGCCAACCGGGGCCTGCCACGTGGCAAGATTGCGTCACTCCGAAAGGAGCCACGTTGCCGATCCGCGTGGGTGCGATCCGACGGCCCAGATCAATCACGCGATCGGACGGTCCAGATTCAAACGCACGGACGGCCCAGATTCAATCAAAAACGAACGGCCCATATTAAAACGAAACGAACGGCTGTGATCAAAAGGCAAGGGGTTATAAATAGAACCCCCACACCAGACCAAAAACCCTAGCCGCCAGCCGCTCGCCGGAGAAGACGAACCAGAGGCCGACCGCCGCCACCCGCCGCCACTCGCCGCCGCACCGGGGAAATTTCCGACCGCCGATCGAGGTAAATTTCATACCCCCGACTCGTTTTTCCCCACTGATTCCTCCTATGGCCAAATCGAAGCCGAAATCCCGGCCAAACGGCCGGAATACGCGGCCGAAGCCCAGCGGCGCCGCCGCGCCCCTCTCAGTTTTTGCCTCCGACGAGGCCCTTCCCGGCCTCCGTTCGATGCAATTTTTATATCACCGTGATCACCATTGTTTTCTCTACAGGTTGACCGAAGCCAAATCACCAAAACACGAACTTCGCCGGAGAGTCGCCGTACCCGAGAGCGCCGCCGCCGGTAAGCTCCGCTTTTCCGTGATTTTTTGGCCCCCCGAGGGCCCTAGGTTGTTTTCTGACAAGGACCAATGCGAGTGTGGCCGAATTCGGCCAAAAACGGCCGAAAACAGTCAACCCGAGGCGACTCGCCGCCGCCAGCGGCGGCGCCGTCGCCGGAGCACGGCGGAGCCGCCGTGCCGGAGTTGCGATTTGGGCCGAAAGAGGCCCTGGGCCTAATTTGGATTTTTTTTTGGAACCCGTGCAGGTACTGTTAGCGTGTTTCAGTTCCCCGGGAAAAATTCAGGGAAAATTAGGGACAGCCTGCAGGCGCACTGTGAATCGTATTCGGATCCCGAAAACAAGTAAGGACCCCTCACCCTATTTCCTATCACGGTATTAAAGTTCAAAATGATAAAACGGTATTTCTTGAATTAACGCATGTGTGAAATTGCTTAAGGTTGCTAATGGAGCCCGAGTCTAGTGTGATTGATGATTTACTGTTATTTGGCATGTTTTACACTGTTTTACAGCTTTAAATGCATTATGGGGTTTGATGTGTTCATTTTATAGTTTCGAATGCATATATTACTGTTTTATTAATTATGGGTTGAATGACTGGGATATTGATGCTATATGTTGTCTGTTCGGCATGAATTACGATTTGCTTGTTTAAATGTGAATTGATGATGCTTATTGAGGAAAAGGGAAATGAAACATTGTGTAGACTGATAATTGTATGATGGGGTCAGCCTGACTAGATATCCTGGGAGATGGTGGACGGACCGGGTCCGTAGGGAACCCTACCGGGATTGTGGTCTCACATGCCGGACGGGGTATGGAGATCTTATGGTTTTGGCGCCCATACCGGACGGGGTATGGGGACGGCCCGTTTCACCCTCATACCGGACGGGGTATTGAGGTTTATGGTTTTGGCGCCCATACCGGACGGGGTATGGGGACGGCCCGTTTCACCCTCATACCGGACGGGGTATTGAGGTTCATGGTTTTGGCGCCCATACCGGACGGGGTATGGGGACGGCCCTGGAAACTGATTATGAATGTTAAAGGTTAACGGGTAGCGGAACCCCTATGGACCCCCACGGATACTAGTAGGCTGGTAAATGAGAAAAAAGATATGTTGTACAATGATTGAATTACAAGATGCGTGATAAGTGTTATGTTTTACAGCTTAGATTATTCAATGATTATGATAATGTTATTGTTTTTCTCATATTGTTTTCATAAATTCCACCAAGGTAAGTGGATGGTAAAAGTTTTATTATTGATAAAAGGTTTTGTTGTTAATAAACGAGTTTATTGTAAATTATGCTCCATTGGTCTTTTTGTGGTTTTCTACCCACCTTTATCTCCGTGACGGTGAGATATCGTGATGTTCTTACTGGGCTAGTGTAGCTCACTCCTTAATTAACCATTTCAGATCAGGAAGACATGGTTCCCGAGCCCGTTCCGCAGGAGGACGACGAAGGGGATGCCTAGAGACTCTGTAGTCATACGCATAGTTTATTTTCGAGTTTTCTTTCTTAGTTAGTTTAACCTTTTATATTTTAAGTACGTTTGTTTGGTTTTTCGTGTAAGGGATGTTAACTGGAATTTTGATCTCGCTTCCGCATTCGATATATTTAAATACTCATTTCATTTTAATATTTTCCGGGGCTGTTACATAATATGTTCAAATTTTTGGTTGTGTGCTATGTGCATCATCTATTTTTTTTTTTTAGTTATATAAATAGGGAAAAATAGCAAAATGTGTTTAGTGGCTCATGAAGTCAGCCTAGGTGGTATCATAAACATCAAGATATAGCAAATGATTAAAGTCGTCTGAAGCCTCTAACAAACTAGTGGTTCCTTTAGGGGTAGAGTGGGTCCAAAAGGTAAGGTATATTACCCTCTCTATGGACATGAGAAACTTTGATATTTTAATCTTTCCTCAAGAGGTCCTTCAACTTTAGCTTGTTAACACCTTTAGCACTTATATTGCTCGATCAGTTCTCCAAGTGTCGTTGAAGAAACAGGAAGTCCACTTCGATGATAATGTTGTAAAGTCTATGATCTCAAATAGGTTGAATCCCTTCCAACAAATCATGTAGCTAAGCTTACATTTGGGAGGTCATCCTAATATTGCACATGAAGCCAGTAATCTAGTTGTCTTTATTATCTCTAATTAGCCCGCCAGTCATAACATTTTCATCGAGTCCTCTCACCAACCCATCCATATCGAATGTTGACCCAATCAAAAGGAGGGGCTCTCGAGCTCACATCATGATGTCTTTTTGAGCCCTTATGGAAATCAATTGGGTCCCATTTGTAGTAAATATTATGAATATCAAGAAATAGTTAAATGATCTCATAGGTAGTCGAGTCCTTAACAACTTGATCAATATTATATATGAACTCATTGCATTTTTTGTCACAAAGTCTAGGCCATGATAACAAAGATAACTTTCTAACTAATAATACTATGTGTGCTTATGTTTGTCTAAGATTTTGCCTAATTTGCTTATCAAAGAAGAAAAGAGAAAAATAAGTTGACAAATCGAGAGTCAATTAAATCATATCATACATGTTTGGCTGTAATATAATCTCTTATAGTGTAGAGAATTTCTTCCCTGGCATGGTGTTTTATGCATCATCTTTTCCAATAAGATTATGTTATCATTAACGTACAAATGTCACATAATTAATGAAAAATATGAAATTCCATTAAAAAAGTATTGATCTAATTTTTTATTTAATTATCTAATTTATTTAACATGGCTTAATGGTATGTAATTATTTTCTATAGTTGTCCATAAAATTATTAGTTTTTAGTTTATTATTTATAGTTTTGGTAATTCTTTTTTTTTAATTTGTCTAGCCTTAAACTCCAGCATGCTTTTACTTAAAAGTCTAGAAAAATGCAAATAATTTTTAGAAGCTAACAACTATAGAAACCTTGAGAAAAAAATGAGGGTTTGAGTGGGAGGAGAAAAGTGAGACTAGGTGGTCAAAAGTTGAAAGTTTAGACAAGTTAATGGATTTTGTTTCGTAAGTTCGCATTAAATTAGGTTTTTACATTATTTGTAAAAAATATTTAAGTCACTACTAAAACAAAAGTTGAGATCATTTTTCCAAATTTAGTTAGTAACAAAGAAAACTTGATAGAAGGGGGAAAAAAGGGGTTGAGCAGTTGGGTTAAAGAGACGAGTATTTTTGTCATGTCATTAGGACAAACAAAGGCAATGGAGTATAGTGTAGGGAAAATGGAAGCAATATAGGTCAACTTAATTTTTTCGCCCAAAGGGGAAGTTAAGATCATTATAGAGAAAAGATGGAAAAGATGACACCTTTTAGATGGGTGCTTATTAATATAGAAATGAACTAGATTATATCAAGGACCAAATAAGATAGGAGGCCCAGATCAAATATATTAGCATTTTAGTTTCGTTCCAACCAAATCAGAAAAGACAAGATTTCTTTTTTTTTTTCAAAGTTCAAGATATTCATTTTTATTTTTTTATTTTTTTATTTTTTTATTTTTAAATGATGTTCTTTTTCGTAATTTGCTCTATTTTAGTCCTCTTACTGGTTCATGTATTGAGAACCAAACTAAGTAATGTTTGGTCTAATTCACTTAATCGAATAGTTTGATCCAATTCGAATCACAATATGAATACTCCTAGTCCTTAATTAAGGAGGTAGTTGAGCTTTAAGAGAAAATTTGAGATTTAGAGATGCTGAAATGTCTTTAATATGAAAATTGTTCATCTAAATCAAATGTTGACTTGCTAAGGATGATAAAAGGATGGGTATTCACAACAATTATAAGAAAACAACGGTAGACGCAGACAAGAAAAATTTTCTTGATATAATCGATAAAGAATTTGAAGTGGAACATGATTTGAAGAGGATTATGATTGTGGCTTATCAAATAATGAAGATGCATTTAAGAAATTATTGGAAAAGTATGTGAATTCAATTGAGAAGCAACAATTAAAAGAAGATTATGAAGGAAGAGAATAGAATCAACTGGTGATTAAGGTACAAGGTAAGGGATATTTTGTTAAAAAAATATGAGGATGATTAAAAAAATGGGTCGGTAAACTCTATGGATAATGCGCACTTATTAGATAAATAAGATTTTTTCCCTTAAGGCTTTCAATCTCTAAAATTAAAAAATACAAATGAAGTTATTATTAGGAAACATGACATATCTTAGCTAAAGGAAGAAGCTTGGTTTAGCTTCTTTCAATCCTAAAGAAAATGTCATAAGAGGTCTTGACTAGCTACAATAGAGGAATTTAGAGGTATTTTATGACTTATTGCAGAAAATGTTACTACTCGTATTAGCTCCTTAGTTTGGTACTTATGTATTCTCTAATTCTAATATTACAATAATAGAATATTCAAGGTCTAGGTCAGAGGGGGAAGAGGAAGTTTTTAATGATTTGATTGTTAAGAATGGTTACATTTTTTGTTCATGCATCAAAGTTAAATTTATTCAATTGAAGGTTTGTACTTCATTATCACTAATATTAATTTGTACAATCTAGGTATACCTAATCACTAGTATGATTAAGATACACACAAGTAATCATAACCTCTTAACATTAAAATATAGTTTTTCTTCCATAAACCAACAATTTCAAGACAAAGCTAAAGAATAATTTTGCAGTATTATTTGTTAGTTTATAGTAGAATTTATACCTTTTAGAAAAAAGAAAATAATTTAGGATCTATTTACATGGGTTTGTCATGGATTTAGAATATAGATCAATATATTTAAACATAAATGTGTCTAAATTTTAATATTGTTGAATTCAAGCTAAATAGTTAAAAAATATAGAAAAAAAATTAATTAGAGATTGGATAACTGACTAAAGATAGATAAATTAAATTTGGTATAATCAAGTAATAAGAAAATAGTAATTAAGATTTTAAAAATCATAAAAAGTTTGCCTTTTGGCACGTTCTCACAAAGTCTGCAATTTGGCACATTTTCCCCTAATATCAGTGGTTGTTGTCGTCGTGCTTTCACCATAAATGAATCGGCCATGGTTGTGCTCTCTATAACATATGAGGAAGATGGTGAGTGGAATCTCACCGAAATTGTCCTTGATATACAAGAATCATATGATCTATGTCTTATTGGTCGTTTTTTTAATGAATTTAATGGTAAAGTTTAAACCAATGCAAAATACTCTGGCCGACATGTGGCGGCCGATAGGGGGTGTCCGTATAAAGGACCTGGGGGTTGGGTGCTATATGTTCAGGTTGTTTTATGAGGTCGACCTCCAGTGAGTAATCGATGACGACTCATGGACATTCAATAACCATCTCTTTATGATACACCGAATATGTGAAAACGAAAACCCCCTCCAAGTTAGCATAAACCTTTGTCACTTTTGGATTCAAGTCTATGATCTTCCAGTAAGATGTATGTCAGCAGCTATGGCTAAATAATTTGGCGACTTCTTGGGTCACTTTATTGAGTATGACCTAAAATAAGTAAATATCAGAGACCAGGAATACATGAGAATCAAGGTGGTTGTGGACGTGCACAAACCACCATTCAGAAAAAAGAAATTACACCTGTGAACGAGTGAAATGACATGTTGTCATATGCCTCTTTTTAAGTATGAAAGATTGTTGTTATTTTGTTACCTATGCGAACACCTGAGACACTCTGATAATTATTACAAACTCCTTCTACTGAATGTAGGGTCCTCGAAACTATAATAAGATGAAATTATCCGCACACAACCTTGACGAAGAACCACACCATGAGTCATTAGCTTCAAGATGAAATGGGGGGATTCGCTCATAATCAAGGGTGAAATTAGCAAGATATGATGGGAGAAAATCCAAAAACCCTGATACATGCAAGAGTCTTAGTATCTTGGATCCCCCGGTATTGCATATCTAGTTCAGGGAAGAGGGGGAATAAGAAGATAATGAGCAAATGCATTTCGAATGCATAATAGGTCGTAACAGCATAGAGGCGTTGGGCTTGCATGAGGGAAAAAGCTTGGCCACAAAACCAGAGGACCCAATATTAACCCAAGAAGAGGGCAAAAAACAACAGAGATCAACAATAGGTCCATATGTAAATTCAATTGAACTTGAGGCTTACGGAGTAGTCGCAGAAACGTAAACTTAACCAGAACATTAATAGATAAGCAAGACCTAAAATCCAAGCTCAACAGATGCCATAAAAATATCAAGTTAGAACTACCAAGGACTTTGCAACCATCGTGCAGTTACAGCTCAGTAGGAACTTACCCAAAAATTTAAGTCATATATTATTTTTTTAATAGAGATGGTGGATAAGGGAAAACTGGAACTGGTAAAAGCAAGAATTGGTTATGAAAATATTTTGAGAGTTGATAGGCTAGGCAGAGGAAGAGGATTTGTTGTGTTTTGGTTGGGCACCAGTGAGATTTCTATGTTATCTTGCTCTCCCAACTATGTGGATATGAAAGTGGTGCAACCTACTAAGAGTGAGTGGGCATTGACAGGCTACTACGACAATCGAACATGCAGAAAAGATGGAAAACCTTACAGATCCTCTATCAGCTAACATATAACATACGCATCCCTTGGGTGGTAATCGGTAAATTCAACGTCATTACAACAGTATCAGACAAGGAGGTCAAAAAATTCCATCACTGTAAAAGCCCGGAACTTAAAAGGAAATGAATTCATAATTTAAATGCGGAAGCGAATAATAATGTTAGAGTTTACATTCCTTACACAATAAATTGAATTGCCCAATAGAGCTACAAGAATGTCCCTTCTACGTAGTTCATAAAAGATAAATGATAATTAAAGAAAAACGAATAAATAAGTATCCTATGGCAACATTCACAAGCACTTGAAAGGAGTCCAGGAGGTGGACTACTCACAACCCTCTTATTGATCGGGATTTAGATCTTGGTATTCTTGATCTGAAACGGTTAATGAAAGAGTGAGTTACACTAATTCAGTAAGAATATCACATTAATCACTGATACGAAAAATCGAAGTTTAGTAAAAATAAGAAAACAAATAATGGAGTCCTTGCTTTAAGTAAATACATTTTATTTTAAAACTTTTTATTCGATATTTACCGTATGATTTTTTCCAAAATCAACCTATGAGGATAATTAACCAAATGACATTTGAGTTTTATACATAGAATAAAAAATTATTCTTTTTTAGCTTACTTACTGGGACCCTTGGGAGTCCATAAGGATATCCTTCTACTCGTGAACCCAGTATTAAGATTTAATAATTAACCTGATCGTCCCCCTACCCCGTCCGGTAATGGTGCCAAAAACATTACCGCTTCGACATCCCGTTCGGTATGAGGATGAACCATATCTCCCAAAACCCTTCTGGTATGGGACTTCTCAGCCCAGTCCGACTGAGGTAATGTCAATGGTAGGATTCCCTATGTATCGGGTCTCTTTATCCTTTCCTAAGATACCCAGTAAGCTTTCATTTATTTAGATTATCATCATCCAAACAACCACCAAAGTATACCAATGTCTCATTTTATTTTCACCGATTAATTTAAACGATATTTAAACATACGATACAGTTTAGTATAGCCAAATAGTCAAATAATTTAGGAGATAATAAAAATCATCAATTCAACTAAGCACAGTATAATAGTAAGCAAATATAAGCAATACAAGAAAAAAAATACGGAATCAGCACAAATGTGAACTAATCAGTTTCAACTACACTAGTAATTTATAATATTTTTAGGATTTTTTTAATTTTTTATAAAATAAATAATTATTGATTATTATAATTTACCGTAACCGAGAATAGGGTGAGAAATCCTTATCCGTATCAGTGTTTTGAGACATCGTGCTATTTACTATGCCTCTTAACGGGTTTCGAATTTTCTTGCAAAAATTCAAAATACACATCATACAACTAAAAATATCCCAAAAATCTCAAATCGGTGTCAAAAATCCTTTATGGCCAATTTTAGGGTTCCGGCATGGCGGCGGCGCCATGCTCCGATGCCAGCTTTATCGCCTACGACGGTGGTTCACCTCGCCTTGACTGATTTTAGCCAGTTTTGGTCGATTTTACACCTACGAAAAAACACATTAGGGGGCATCGATTGGCCAAAGAATTACAAAAAAAAATTGAACCACCGGCGGGGGGTCTCCAAGTGCAATGGCTCCGTTGGTTCTCCTTCACGACTGGGGTTTCTTCCTCAACTAACCTGCACAGAAAGGGACGGTGAACACAATGGTCAGAAAATTTCTTGAAACAAAAAACAAAAAGAGGCTCATCAGAGGGGTTTTAGAGTTTTGGCCACGGCGACTTCACTTGGATTTGTCTATAGTTTTCAGATTGCTTGTCGTCCCTTTTGCTCCAATATAGCCATGGGGAGACTTGGAATCGAATTCCGAGTGGGTAGGAGAGAATTTTACCTTTTTTAGCGGTCGACGGCGGCTCCAGTGCAGCGGCGCTGGGGGTCGGTCTCCTTCTCCGGTGGCTTGTCCTTCTTCTTCGGCGAGAGCATGTGCGGCTAGGGTTAGAGTTCTCCTGTGACGCATTGTTTTATGCTTATCCCACATTGATCTGTGTCATCCATTCGTGTCGATATGGAGTGAGGAAAGTCATCTGATCATTTCCTTGTTTAGGCCAATTGCGTAGATATTTCTGGGTCGTTCATCGCGATTGATCTCATCTGTTCGATCGGGCCTAAGTAGAGAATGCATCTGAGCCATTCACGTGCGCAAGATTGAATCTGAGCCATCAGATCGTTAGACACACAGATCACTCGCATGGCCTCCTACATGGTACCGATGTCAGCGTGTTTTGCTATGTGGCGTGCTCTGGTTCGTTGTGGCTGCTGACCGAGCCGTCCCACATGGCCGAATTTCTCATTTTTGTATTCTGACCCTCTTGTTTCTAATTTTTCTTTCAAAAATATTCTCTGAACTCAAATTTTCACCGATTTTTCCTAAAAGTGCTTTCAGTTTCGTCCCTAACCTATTTTTTTCAAATAATTTAATAAAATTAAACTAAAATAATATTTTTAATTATTTTTATAAATATAAAAATTGATCCCAAACCAAATTTTGGGTCTGGTTATTATAACTCTCCCCTCTTTAAGAAAAAATTTGCTCCCTCAAATTTGTCACCATCTTACTTAGTCAAACAGTTTAGGATACCAGACTCTGAAGTCCAATTCTAGTCCCTCAAATCTTTATGTGTGTGATTCTGCCATAAGACATTGACGAAGGAAAATTCTCTATTGCGGAGTACTTTACTCTTTTTGTCTATAATGCCCACTTGTACCTCCTCATAAGATAGATCCTACTGCAGTGAAAAGGGCTCATGGAACATGATATGTGAGGGGTCCGGGTTGTACTTACGCAACATGGATACATGAAACACATTATGAATCCTAGATAGCTCTGGAGGTAGTCGTACCAATTCTGTCTAAGATTTTAAATGGCTCAATAAACCGGAGATTTAATTTTTTCCTCTTGCCAAATCTACTGATTCTCTTGAAAGGAGAGACCTTAAGAAATACTCGATTACCTTTCTCAAATTTCAAATCTCTTCTTTGGGTGTCCACATAATTCTTCTGTCTGCTCTGAGTTGTTTGTATGTTCTCCCTAATCTTAATCTTGGCTATAGTCTCATTTATAAGATTTGGGCCAAATAATTTCTTATTACCCACCTCTTCCCAATAGATCTACGACCTGCAAGGGCAACCATACAATGTCTCGTACGAGGCCATGCTGATACTTGTCTGGTAGCTGTTATTGTAGGTGAATTCTATCAAATGCAGGTGATCATCCCAATGGCTCCGAAGTCTAGAATGTAAACTCGGAGCATATCCTCTTTGATTGTCCATCGGTTTGAGATTGGAATGTGGTACTAAGGGACAACTTCGTTCCCATAGTTTGCTAAAAATTAGACCAAAATCGAGAAGTAAATCTGGGGTATCTGTCGGATACCACTATCACTGGAACTCTATGTAACTTGACTATTTCCTGGATATATATTATTGCTAACTTATCCACGGGGTAAGTCATCTTGATAGTTAAAAAGTGAGAAGACTTGGTGAACCGGTCGATAATTATGCAAATAACATCATGTTCCGAACGTGCCTTGGGCAACTCCATCACGAAATTCATTGTGATATGTTCTCACTTATACTCCAGGATCAGTAATGGCTGAAATACTCCGTCTAGGCATTAATGTTCTACCTTAACCCATACCAGACACTTAGAGACAAAGTCGGCTATCTCTCTTTTCATCATGCTCTACCAAAACCAAGGTCTTATACTTTGATACATTTTAATACTTCCGGAATGTATGACAAACTTTGAGCTATGAGCCTCTGTCATGATGTCTCTTTTTAGTTCACTGTCATCTGAAACACACACCTTATCCTAACACTTGAGCAACTCATCGGTAGAGACACAAAATTCTGGATTTAGTCCCTGTTCTGCATCCTTCTTGAGAGATGCCATGGTGGAATCAATTAATTGGGTTTCCTTTATTCTCTAGATCAATTCGAGTTGGACAGTCAGGTGGGCCAAACATATAACTCTTTTCAATTCCTGAAGTCATATCTATTGTGTGGCCCCTATTACCCTACATTCAAAAATAATTAGGTAAACTAACATACTTATACTTTTTCTGTTGAGGGCATTGGCTACCACGTTGTCCTTACCCGAGTGATGCAAAATATTACAGTTATAGTACTTGAGGAGCTCTATCCAACGCATATGATGCATGTTGAGATCTTTCTGAGTGAATATGTACTTTAAACTTTTATGGTCAGTATAAATCTCAAAAGTCTCCTCGTACAAGTAGTGGCGCTAGGTCTTCAAGGCATGGATAATGGTAGCAAGTTCTAAGTTGTGGGTGAGATAATTTTTCTCATGACTCTTCAACTACCTAGACCCATAAGTTATGACATTCTCATGATACATCAGAACACAACCCAACCTCAGGTAGGAGGCATCACTATATACTGTATATCTACTTGTTCTGCTCGGTAAAGCCAACACAGGTACAGTAGTCAACTACTTCTTGAGTTCTATAAATCCCTTTTCGCAATCCTTGTTCTGATTCAAACTTAACGTTCTTCTTTATTAGTTGGGTCAAATGAGCAGTTAAGCTAGAAAATTCTTCAACAAACCTGCGGTAATAACCTGTCATTTTCATAAATGTACAAATCTCCTTAATCGATGTCAATTTCTCCCAACCAAGTAATACCTCAACTTTTTCGAGGTTTATTGATACTTGATCCCTTAATATGATATGTCTTAAAAAAGTAGTCTGCTCGAGTCAGAACTCATACTTACTCAATTTTTCATTTAGTTTCTTCTTCCTGAGAACCTGCAAAACTTGAGTCAGGTGATGAGCGTGTTTCTCTCTACTCTTTAAATAGACCAGGATATCATGATAAACACAATAACGAACTGATTCAGAAATTATTTGAAAATCATGTTCATCAAGTTTATAAAAATGACTGGTGCATTGGTTAGTTCAAATGGCATAACCAGAACTCATAGTGTACGTACCTGATTTTGAAAGTTGTCTTGAGAATGTCTTCTGCCCTAATCTTTACCTGATGGTAACCCGAATGCAAATCTATTTTGGAGAAGATCTAGGCACCCTGTGACTGGCCAAAAAGGTCATCAATTCTAGGGAGGGGGTATTTGTTCTTGATCGTGACTCTATTCAATCTCTTGTAGTCAATACACAATCTTAATGTCTCACCCCCTTTCCTTACAAATGTTACTTTAGCACCCCAAGAAGACACACTATGTTGGACGAATCCACTATCTTGCAATTCATTGATATATTTTCTCAATTCTTCCATCTCAACACGACTCATGTGGTAAGGGACAACTGAGATAGGCTGGGTATCACGCTAAAGATCTATGGTAAACTCAACTTCTCTGTCTACTGGTAGTTCAGGTAGTTCATCAAGAAACACATCCAAAAAATTTTGGACTACCAAGATCTCTTGAATGCAAACTTCTTTTTTATGTTTGCCCTGTATCACGTCCAGATTGACTTCAACATCCTGTTGGGTGAAGCTGTTGGTATTGCCCTAAATAGGAGATTTGACTTGGTTCTGATTTTGTGGGCACTCTCTTGAGTAGTGTTACGCACTCCCACATATGCAGCATGTATTGTTGAGACGATAGCAAGGTTGGTCCCGAAGATCCTTGCCATAGTGCTGGCAAGTCCTACTGTGCCCTATTATCGGAGCTTGAGGAGAACCGTGAGTCATTGGTATAGGCCTCTTATTCTGTTGAACCGGTGCAATGGGTACTAGTCTGCAGTGTGAAACCGGAAGTCTGGGATTCCCCAATACTGGAGAAAAGATGCAAAGGTTTCTCTCCACTGGTTGTGCTTTAGCCAGAACGGCTGAGCAGGTGCTGAGCTCAAATACATACAACTGATGTATGATCTCAGGATGGAGGTCTTACTCGAATTTTCTTGCCTTTCTGGCTTCATCCATCATGTTCTTAGGGAATACTGGCCTAACTCTAGGAACCTTCGGGCATACTCTGACACAGTTATATCACCATGGACTAGGTGTGCAAACTTTATTTTCTTCAAATGTCGGAGGTGCTCTAGGAGGTACTCTACATTTCACAAGGAAGGGTTAAGCAATAGTTTGTATTTGTGTTTTTAAGTCTTTGTGTAAGGAATAGTTTTGAGAAACGTAGCTCTGATACCAACTGTAAAAGCTCGAAACTTAAAAGGAAATGAATTTATAATTTAAATACGGAAGCAAATAATAATGTTAGGGTTTATATTCTTTAGACAATAAATTAAATTACCCAATAAGGATACGGGAATGTCCCTTCTACGCGGTTCATAAAAAACAAAAGATAATTAAAGAAAAATAAATAAATAAGTATTATAGGCCACCTTCACTAGCACTTGAAGGGAGTCCGATAGATGGACTACTCACAACTCTCTTACTTATCAGGATTTGGATCTTAGTCTTTTTGATCTGAAATGGTTAACGAAATGGTAAGTTACACTAGCCCAGTAAGAATATCACACTAATCACTGATATAGAAAATCGAAGGTTGGTAAAAATTAGAAAACAACTAATGGAGCTCTTAATTTAAGTAAATACATTTAACTTTAAAATTTTTATTCGATACTTATCGTACAATTTTATCTAAAATCAACCTATGAAGATAATTAACTAAATGACATTTTAATTTCATGCATAGGATCAACAATCCTTCCTTTTTAACCTACTTATTGGGACCTTTGAGGGTTCATAGGGAATCCTTATACTCGTGAACCCAATATCAAAATTTGACAATTAACTTGTCTGTCCCCATATCTTGTCCGGTAATGGGTGTAAAAACATCATCGTCTTCATAACCCGTTCGGTATGAGGGTGAACCATATCTCCTAAAACTTTTCGGTATGGGACTTCTCAGCTTCGTTCGACTGAGTTAATATCCGGTAGGGTTCCCTATGTACCGCGTCTGTCCACCCTTTCCTAGGGTGCCTAATAAGCTTTTATTTATTTAGGTTCTCATAATCCAAACAACTACCAAGGTATACCAATGTCTCATTTTATATTCACCGATTAATTTAAACAGCATGCAAGTAAGCGATACAGTTTAGCATAACCAAATAATCAAATAATCGAGGAGATCATAAAAACCATCAATTCAATTAAGCACAGTATAATAGTAAGTAAATATAGGCAGTACAGGAAAATAAACAGAAAATCGGGACAAATATAAACTAACTGATTCTGACTCTACTAGTGACCTGTAATATTTTTAGAATTTTTTCAATTTTTCACAAAATATACAATTATCGATTATTAATCTTCAATTTACCGTAACCAAGAATAGGGTGAGAGATCTTTATCCATCTCAGTATTTTGAGACGTCGCGCTATCTACTACGCTTCTTAACAGGTCCCGAATTTCTTGAATTTTCCTGCGGGAATCCTAAATATTTGTCACGCAACTAAAAATACCCCAAAACTTCTAAATCGGTGTTGAAAATCCTTTTCGGCCAATTTTAGGGTTCTAGTATGGTAGCGCCGTCATACTCCAGCGCCAGCTCCATTGCCCATAGCAGCGGTTCACCTTGGTCTGGCTGGTTTTGGCCAATTTTGTCTGATTTTACACATCCCTATAGAAAAATATGTTATGGAGCCTCGGTTGGCCAAAAAATTACCAAAAAACCTACTAGTGGGGGGTCACTGGGTACGACAGCTTAGCCGATTTTCCTTCGCGGTTGGGGTTTCTTTTTCAACTAACCTGCACAGAAAGAGATGGTGAACACAATAGTCAAAAAATTTCGTTAAATGGGAAACAAAAAGGGGCTCATCGGAGGGGTTTTAAGGTTTCGACCGCAGCAACTCTACCGAGTTTTATCTGCGATTTATGGCTCACATGTCGTCCCTTTTGCTCTGATATGGCCATAGAAAGGCTATTAATCAAATTTTGAGCGGGTAGGAGAGAATTTTATCTTTTTTAATAGTCGACGGTGGCTCCGGTACGACAGTAGCTGGGGGTTGGTCTCCTTCTCCGGCGGCTGGTCCTTATTCTCTAACGAGGGCAGGTGCGGCTAGAGTTAGGGTTCCCCTGCGACGCGATATTTTTATACTTATCATGATCTGTACCGTTCATTCATGTCGATGTACAGCGAGGAGAGTCGTCCAATCATTGCCTATTTAGGTCGATTGTGTGGGCGAATCTGGATCATTTATCGTAATTGGTCTCATATGTCTAATTACACCTAAGGAGGGAATGCATTTGAGTCGTTCACACGCGCGAGATTGAATCTGGATTGTCGGATCGCTAGGCATGCAGATCGCCCGCGTGGCCTCCCACGTAGCACTGATGTCAACGTGTTTTGCCATGTAGTGTGCTCTGGTTCGCTGTGGCTGCTGACCAGGCCATCCCATGTGGCCAAATTTCACTTTTTATATGTTGACCCCCCCTGTTTCTAGTTTTTCTTTTAAAAATACTCCCCGAACTCAAATGTTTACTCTTTTTTCCAAAAATTACTTTTAATTTCGTCCCTAACCTATTTTCTCAAATAATTTAATAAAATTAAATTAAATTAATATTTTTAATTATTTTAATAAATACAAAAATTGATCTCGGGCTAAATTTTGAGCTCGGGTATTACAATCGTACTCCTTTATAGCAGGCTTTTAAGACACTTTAAATAGTTGCATGTTATTTGACCCATTATCTGGTTATGGCTTCATGTTGTGTCACAGGAAGGGAATAAATGTTGTAAAGGAAAGGTTAGATAGATGAATTATGAAAGAACTCTTGCCAGCTCAATATCCACAAACTTGCCTGAAATGTGCACTAGTGTTGAAACACTCTCCCATTCTATCAATATATGAGTATTCCAACACTACTCCCGCACCAACCAGTTTTAGATTTGAGAATGCATGGCTCCTAATCCTCGAGATTGCGGATGTGGTGACTAAGAGTTAGAGTGGGAAGAAAGTAGATATTGTTATCCGCATAAATTAGTGTGGGCAATCACTAGATGAGTGGGGTGTTTCACAAGCAAGTAATTTCAACTTAAGGATGAGCAAACTGTATAACAAAATCATGACTACCAGGAAGTAGGGGTCTAGCAAGGAACAGGAACAACTACCAAACCTTATTAGGGAGTATGCACAGTTCTTTGAGTAGGAGGATGCATTCTGAAAATAAAAAGCTAAAAAATTTTGGCTTCAGAATGAGGATAGGAATTCTAAGTACTTCCATAGATATACTAACATTCGTAAACGTAAAAAAAAAATCACTTAACCGCCCTAAAGAATGGGGGTGATGTATTCGTGAATAGGAGCCCTTGCACGACCATATTTTATATTACTTTTTTAAGCTCTTCAAGGTGTTTGATAGGGACTGTAAGGTGGTACTCTAGAATGTGTCAAATAGGGTGACAAAAACATCCAACAATGCATTTGTAACTCCCCTCAGCCTGGATGAGATTAAGTTGGTGGTATTATAAATATACTTGGACAAGGTGTAAAGACCCAGAACTTAAAATGAAATAAAATCATAAATTAAATGTGAAAGTAAAATAATAGATTTTAGGGTTTATATTCATTACACAATAATTTAGAATGCCTAATAGAGCTACGGGAATGTCCCTTCTAAAAAAATAAACAAAAATCAAAGAAATAAATAAAAGACAAATAACTGAGCATTCTAGGACGACCTTCACTGGAGTTTGAAGGGAGTCCGGGTGGTGAACTATTCACATCTCTCTTGTTGATCGGGATCTGGATCTTGATACTCTTAATCTGAAACAGTTACTGAAAGGGTGAGCTCTACTAGTCTAGGAAGAATATCACACTACTCATCGATACATAAACTGAAGGTTGGTAAAAATCATAAAAACAACCAATGGAGCTCTTGATTTAAGTAAATTCATTTATCATAAGGAAAACTATTTATTGCATATATTTACCATTGCGAGATTTTTAAAATCGACCTATAGAGACAATAACTCAAATAACATTATAATATCATATTCAAGTGAGCAAGAACAACAACTTTCTATTTTTATTTATCTACTGGTATTCATGGGGGTCCATAGGGATGTCCCACTACGCATGAACCAATAACCAAAATTGTCAACCAACCACCCCGTCTAATATGAGCACCAAAAATATCATCTCTCAATATCTCATCCGGTATGAGGATGAATTAGATTGTCCTCATACCCCGTCCAGTATGAGCGCTAAAAATATCATTCCTCGATAACCCGTCTGGTATGAGGCAACGTTCATGGTAGGGTTCCCTATGTACCCGATCCGTCCATCATCTCTCAAGATATCCAGTAAGACAACTATTTATTAATTCACATAACCAAACAATTTTTTATTTGCATATTAATTTTCAATTTCATAAATTAATTGTAAATCACGCAGGACAATAAAAAAATATACATCAAGAAAGCACAACTGAATCATTTAATAATTTCAGTATATTCTCATATATTTAAAGCTGTAAAAGTAAACAATCAGTTACATAGGATAAATAAATAAATAACTAACTTGTTACATCTCCATTAGTAACCTGTAATTATTCTCAAAATTTTCTAAATTACACAAAATATTATATTAGCGATTATTAAGCTTCAATTCCATAACAGATAATAAGGTGATGGATTCTTACCCGAATCCGTATCCGAAATACTGAACTTTTTACTGTGCTTGCTGGCGGTCTCCGAGTTTTCTAAGTTTTTATGCAAAGATTAAAACATATTTCACGTCCCTAAAAATACCTTACGAATCCAAAATCAGTAAAAAAAGTCATTTTTGGCCAATTTCAGGGTTCCAGCATGGCGACACCGCTGTACTCCACCGCCCGCAATGGTGGTTTGCCTCAGCCTAGCCATTTTCGGCTGGTTTCGACCAGTTTTATACATGTTCCTGCGAAAAAACACGTTAGAGGAACTCGGTTGGTCGAAAAAACCAAAAAGCGAAAACCTATCGGCGGTGGAGTTTTTCTTCGGTCAACCTATAGAAAATAGAACGGTGAACACAACAGTAAAAAAATCATACGAAACGGAGAATGGAAAGGGGCCCATCAAAGGAGGTTGTAAGTTTTGCCCGTCGCGGCGGTGTTGGGTTTTGCTCGCGGTTTCTGGCTCTCCCGCTATTCGTTTTGCTCTAATTTGGCCATGGGGGTGCTCAGAATCAAATTCCGAGCGGATAGGAGAATTTTTACTTTTTTTGACAGTCGGAGGTAGCTCTAATGCAGCGACGGTCAGCGATTGGCTCTCTTCTTCGGTGACTGATTCTTCTTCTCCGATGGGAGGCTGGTGACTAGGGTTTGGGTTCAGTATGATGCAAAATATTTATACTCGTCTTGTGTTAATCTGGACTGTTCATCGCGTTTGATCTCGACCATCCGATCGCATTTAAAGAAGAAATGAATCTGAACCGTTTATCACGATTTAATCTCGACCTTCCAATCACATTTAAAGAGGGAACGAATTTGAACCGTTCATCGCATTTGATCGCGACCGTCCGATCACGCCTGAGAAGGGAACAGATCCAGACCATCCACACGTGCGGGAGCGCTTTTGGTTCGTCCGATCGCGGGGCACACAGATCACCAGCATGGCCTCCTGCGTGGCACCGAGTCAGCGTGCCTTGTCACGTGGCGCGCTCCGATTCGTCGAGACTACTGATTGGGCAGTCCTACGTAGTAAAGTTTTTTTTAATTGCATTCTGACCCCCAATTTCTAATTTTTCTTTTAAAAATATTATCCGAACCCAAACTTTCAACGCTTTTTTTCAAAATTATTTTTAATTTCATCATCAACCTATTTTTTTTCCATAATTCTACATTAAATTAAAATTTATTAATTTTAAAAATAGATTATTATATATTTTTAAAATGTTAAAATTAATTTCGGGCTAAATTTTGGGTCCAGGTATTACACAAGGCACTGGGGCTCGATAGCATGAACCTAGCCTTCTTCCAAAAGTTATGGGGTATTGTAGTACGAGATGTAATTAGTTGCTACCAAGATTGTTTTATGCAAGGTAGCTTACCTGATCGTGTTAATGATACGATGATCATGTTAATTTCGAAAAAAAAATTATGAATCTCTAAAGGACCTGAGATCGATATCTTTATGCAGTGTATTATACAAAATATTATTAAAGGTATTGGTCAACCAATTGTAGAAAATCCTGCCAAGCATTATCATCAAGACCCAATCTGCATTCGTGCCTAGTCCACTGATGATAAATAATGTACTGCTTGCTTTCAAGATCATACACAAAATAAAAATGACGAGTAAAAGAGAGGGGTGATATGGAAATGAAGGTCGACATAAGTAAAGCATACGACCGAATTCGTTGGGAATTCTTAGATTTTATTCTCATCCAATTGGGCTTCGACAGCAGATGGGTGCACCTGATGATGGCTTGTGTGTTCTCTGTTAAGGACATGGTGAATGTCAACGGTAAGAAAATCGGCCCCATCACTCCACAATGTGGACTTAATTCATATACTTGAATTTAAATAATTTTTCACATGCAGCAAAAGTACATTGCAGAATTTAATTAGACGAGAAAATTTTCTTCCCACAAGATTTACTTGTTAATTATGAGATTTTTTAAAATAAAAAATTAGATTAAATAGCCTAGTATAAATTTTGAAAGTGATGATTATCATAAATTAATTCTTTAAAGTTCTGACTATTCCAATATAAAATGAATTATATAAGTAGATTCCAGTAAATCTAATTTTATGATATTAATTCATAATAATTAATATGTTATTTTTTTTATAAGATATTGTTGATTCAAATGGAATTATATTTTTATTAAAAAAAATTATTTATATAGTTATATGATAATTAATGTACATATGTCAATTACTTATGAATATAAAAAAAAATTAAAAAAAAATTATGATGCTAGAAACAAACAATAAAAAATAATAAGTTTATAGCAAAAAATTAAAAAAAAAAAAAAAAAGAAATAGAGAGAGATAAAGGAACTGTTTAACATGCCATACAAAATCACAAAAATTATATGCAATTAAGGTTTACTGATGCCACGTGGCATTTTTATAAAAGTACCTCATTGGAAGGCGCTTGATGTTTGACATGCATTGTCGGCTATCATAGGCTGTGCGTGCAACGTGGCAATTCAAGACTGTGCCACGTATTCGCAAGCACATGACATTCGCACATGGATTTATTCATCTTTCCATAATTTATTTGGAATTTCCTCAAACTCTTTTTTTTTTTTTTGACAAAATACAATTTATAGTTTTTAAAATAAATCTTTATATTAATTTTGTGTCTATTTTAAATTCCTACTTTTAATTTGTTTTTTAAAGTAAATTGTCACTATAAACATTTGTTTAAAGTCCACTAAATTTATGCATATATGGCTAGTGATGTTATCACGTTTTACATAATCAATTATAAAATATTAATGCCTCAAGGTTTCTATATAATAAATTATTGTATTAAATTTTATTTAAATAAAATATATTTGTTTGAAATTACACACATAACTGTCAACATGATCGATCAAGTGGTATTTGTGTATAATAGATATTTTTAAATTTTTAATACATATTTTTTTGAGAGTTAAAACCTCTTCTCCAAAAATTATTATTTAAAAAAATAAAAAAACATTAATATATATTGACTTAAAAAAAATTTTATCCATATAAAAAAACAAATATAAAGAGATAAGTAGCAAAGTAGAACATAAATTTATGTTTAAGCCATCCCAATTACAAGTAGATAGAGAATGTTTTAAGTACTAAAAATAATGGGTAGAGATTGAGTAGAAAGAGTTGAAGGCGTCAATATGCATGACATTGATGCTTCGTCAACATGGACGAAGCATGCGAAGATGATCACTATGAGAAAATTAGTTACTATTAACAATAGTTTATATTTTCGTTATTAAATCTCTCTTTTTTTATTTATTTTTATTAAGAGAAATTTATATTAAAAAATAAATTTAAGATTTAAGATATTTATATTTATAATGATTTATTAAAAAATAATTTAGAAAAACTTTAATATTTTAATAATTAATTAATTTTTATTTACTATTTTATTTATATATTATATATATCTTTCTTTTTTGTTTCCGTTCGTCAAACTTTAAAAAATAATAATAATTTAAACAACAATCTAGGAAGTCGTTTTTCTCATTGTATTAATTAAAATCATGTCTTCTCACTTTTTTTTTTTTTTTCAAAAAAAGAGAAATTATTATTACGTTTACTTTTTTTTTAAAGAAAGAAATGAATTATTTTTGTATATTTGTCTTATAGGTTTTGATAAATGATGCAAGTCAATTGCTTGGCACCGACAATGCAAGACGCGGTTGCTTTTTTTTTCGCACCCCCATTAATTTTTTCATGAATTTTATTTTATTCTTCTTTCTTTTCTTTTCTCTTACACTATAAATATTAAAAAAATATTTATATATTCTCTCATAATTTATTCTCAATGGATTCCATATTTTTTATATATAAAAAAAAAAAAGTGGTTTATTCTAAATTGATATTTTCTTTTAAAATAAAATTATTCGAAATGGAGTTGACTAAATTAAGTTAGGCAACATATGTGTTTGATACTTTAAGAAGATATGGTGATCAATTTGATTAAAGAACGGCAAAACGAGTATTATCTTTTCCTCCTCCACGATCTTTACATATTACGCAATGTCAAAAGGCAAAGATTTAAATTATTTTATATTTATTATTATTATTCAATTGAGCATAAACAAAAAAATAGTTCTCTAAATTGAGAAATTCACTCCTTTAGGGAAAATTATCTTGGTAGGTCTACTTTCATTTTAAATTTTTGTTTTCAACATCAAAAAATCATGTCACTTCATTCATAAAGAGATTCTAAAAAAAATTTGAAAAATCCTTAGAATGGGTGAGAGAGCACTTTATTCATTTTGTAAAAATTTGAAACCTTAAAAAAAATAAATTTATAATTTAAATGTAGAAACGATTAATAGAGTTAATGTTTACATTCCTTACACAATAATTTAAAATGTTCAATAGAGATAATATGAGAATGTCTCTAGTAAAAGACAAATGGTAATTAAGAAATAAAAAGAAAAAAATAAATAAATAAGTATTATAGGACAACCTTCACTAACACTTGAAGGGAATCTAAGTGAACTACTCATAATTCTTTTACTGATTGAGATTTAGATTTTGGTCTTTTTGATATAAAATAGTTAATGAAATGGTGAGCTATACTAACCCAACAAGAATATCACACTAATCACATATACAAAAAACTGAAGATTGATAAAAATCATAAAATAATTAATGGAGACCTTAATTTGAGTAAATTTATTCAATACAAAGAAAATCGTTTACTCTGTACTTACCATAATGAGTTTTCTAAAAATAATCTATGAAGACTCATATTCATACTACCTTTTATTTTCATATATAAGAAAACAAGAGATGATAACTTTCTTTTCTTACCTGTTTACTAGTATCCCTGAGGGTCCATAGGGATGTCCCCCTACTCATAAATCTAATATTCAATTTAAACAATTAATTGGTCGTTCTCATATCCCGTCCGGTAATGGACGCCAAATATTCTATTGCCTCGATACCCTGTCTGGTATGAGGGTGAATCATATCTTCCAAACCTTCCCGATAAGGGATTTCATAGTTTTGTTCGGCTGAGATAATGTTCATGGTAGGATTCCCCATATACCAAGGCAATTTGCCATTTTCTTGGGTACCCAATAAGTCTTTCACATAAAGATTCTCATCAACAAAACAACCAACCACGTACACCAATATCTCATATTATATTTACAGATCAATTAAACTATATTCATGCTGACGATATATAACCGAATAAACCAGATAAATTGATAAGAATATATAAAATATAATTTAAGAACATGTACCATATAATAACGAACAAATAGAGTAGTACGGAAAATAAACAGAAAATTGGGACAATCGTGAACTAACTGGTTTTGGCTTCACTAGTGACCTGTAATTATTTTTAGGGTTTTTTAATTTTTTTATAAAAATACAAAATTATATATCATTGATCCTCAATTTACCATATCGGAGAATAGGGTGAGATATTCTTACCCAGTTCAATGTTTCGAGACGTCGCGCTGTCTACTACGTCTCCCAATGGGTACTGAGTTTCCTGAATTTTTCCTGTAAAAATTCAAAACACTCGTCACATACCTAAAAATACATAAAAAATTCAAAATCAGTGTCCAAAACTCTTTCTGGCCAATTTTGCTGGTTCGGAACAGCTGCGGCGCCGTGCTCCGATGCCAGCATCGCTGCCCACGGTGGTGGTTCACCTCACCTAGCCGATTTTGACCAATTTTGACTGATTTTACATGTATTCATGTATAAAAACACATTAGAGGGCCTCGGTTGGTTGGAAAATAAAAAAAAATCAAACCTACCAGCATGGGGGACCTTTGGGTGCTCCGGCTCTGCCGGTCCTCCTTTGCGGCTAAAATTATTTCTTCGGTTAACCAGCACAAAAAAAAAAACGATGAACACAATGACCGAAAAATTGCATAAAATGGGAAGCGGAAAGGGGTTTATCGAAGGAATTTTTGAGTTTTGGCCGTGACAGCTTCGTCGGGCTTTGCCCATGGTTTCTGGCTCATCCGTCGTCTCTCTTATTTCGATTTGACCATAGAGATGCTCGAACTGAATTTCGAGCAAGTAAGAGAAATTTTTACCTTTTTTAACGACCGACGGTGGCTCTGGTCTGGTGGCGGTTGACTTTTTTATCCGGCGCCTGGTTCTTCTTTTCTGGCGGTGGCTAGCGACTAGTGTTTGGGTTCCCATGCGATGCGAAGTATTCATCGTTATTGATCTCATTTGTCTGATCGGGACTAAAGAGAAAATTAATCTAAACCGTTTATCCCGATTGATCTCATCGGTCCGATCGCACCTAAAAAGGGAACGAATCTGAGCTGTCCATGCGCGCGGGATCGATCTTAAATCGTCTGATACTAGGCACGCGGATCGCCAGCGTGGCCTCCTGTGT
This sequence comes from Carica papaya, assembly GCF_054855325.1. Taxonomy (NCBI): domain Eukaryota; kingdom Viridiplantae; phylum Streptophyta; class Magnoliopsida; order Brassicales; family Caricaceae; genus Carica; species Carica papaya. Next base: position 12,584,734 of record NC_142313.1, on the reverse strand, counting down.
GGCACTGATGTCAGCGTGTCTTGCCACGCGACGTGCTCTGATTCGTTGAGACTACTGACTCGGCTGTCCTGCGTGGCCAATTTTTTTTTTTGTACATTGACCACTTGTTTCCAATTTTTTTTTTTAAAAAAAAACACCTCTCGACCTCAAATTTTTACTCATTTTTTTCCAAAAATATTTTTGATTAAATCACCAACCTATTTTTTTCAATAATTTAACAAATTTAAATTAAATTAGTTTATAAATAATATTTTATTTATTTTTAAAATACCAAAATTGTTTATGAGCCAATTTTTGGTTCTGGATATTACAACTCTCCCCCCCTTAAGAAGAAATTTGGTCTTTCAAATTTGTTACCCTCTCACTTAGTCAAACAGTTGGAGATACTAGGCTCTAAAGTTCGATTCTAGCTCTCATGTAGCCTCTTTCTGTATGTAATTCTGCAATAGAACCTTAACGAAGAAAATTTTTCTGTTGTGGACTACTCTGCTTTTTCGATTTACAATGCCCATTAGTACTTTCTTATAGGATAAATCCTCTTAAAATGAAGGGGGCTTGTGGGGCAGTATGTGTGGAGGATCCAGGTTGTATTTACATAGCGTGGATATGTGGAATACATTATGAACCCTAGATAGCTCTGAAGATAGTGCTAGTCTATAAGCGGTCGTACCAATCCAGTCTAAGATCTCAAATGGCATGATGAACCGGATATTTAATTTTTTCTTCTTACCAAACCTACTGATCTCCTTGAAATGAGTAACTTTAAGAAACACTCGATCACATTTTTCAAATTCTAAATCCTTCATTCAGGTGTCTGTATTACTTTTATGCCTGCTCTGAGCTATTTGGATATTTTTCCTGATCTTAATTATCTCGGCTGTAGTCTCCTCTATAAGATTTGGGCCGAATAATTTTCTATCACCCACCTCTTCCCAACAGATCGATGATCTACATGGGTGATCATATAATGCCTCATATGGAGCCATGCCGATACTTGCTTGGTAGCTGTTATTATAGGTGAACTCTATCAAAGGTAGATGATCATCGCAATTGACCCTCGAAATCTATAACACAAGCTCGGAGCATATCCTCCAGTGTGCGAATCGTCCTCTTTGATTGTCCATCTGTTTGAGAGTGAAATGCAGTACTAATAGACAATTTCATTCTCATGGTTTGTTGAAAACTAGATCAAAACTGAGAAGTCAACCTGGGGTCTCTGTCGGATACTACTGACACTGAAACTCTATGTAACCTGTCTATATCCTGAATGTACATTCTTACTAACTTGTCTAAAGGACCGGTCATTTTGATAGCCAATAAGTGAAACGGTCGATAATTACCCAAATGACATCATGTTCTGAGTGTACCTTAGGCAACTTTGTCACAAAATCTATTGTGATATGTTTCCATTTCCACTCTGGGATCGGTAATGGTTGAAGTAGCCCGTTTGGACGTTAGTACTCTGTCTTAACCTATTGACATACTAGACACTTAGAAACAAAGTTGGCTATCTCTCTTTTCATCGCACTCTACCAAAACTGGTGTCACATGCTTAGATACATTTTAATACTTTCGGTATGCATGATGAACCTTGAGCTATGAGTCTCTGTCATGATGTTATTTTTCAATTCACTGTCACTTGGAACACACATCCTGTCCTGAAATCTTAACAACCTATCAGCCGAGACTCAGAATTCTGAATTTACTCCCTGTTTTACATCCTTCCTAAGAGTCGCTAGGGTGGAATTGATGGATTGAGCTTCTTTTTATTCTCTGAATCAAGTCGGGTTAGACAGTTAGGTGGACCAAACATGCAGCTCTCTTTAAGTTTTGAAGTTATATATGTTGTGTGGCTCCTATTACCCTACATTCAGAAACTATTATGTGAGCTAACGTACTTGTACTTTTTCTACTGAGCGCGTCGGCTACCACATTGCCCTTACTCGGCTGATACAAAATATTACAATTGTAGTCCTTAAGAAGCTTCATCCAACACCTTTGATACATGTTGAGATCCTTCTGAGTGAATATGTGCTTCAAGCTTTTATGGTCAGTATAAATCTCAAAAGTCTCCCCATACAGGTAGTAACGTCAGGACTTCAAGGCGTGAATAATGGCAGCAAGTTTTAAGTGAATACTACCCATGCAGTAGTCAACCGCTTTTTGAGTTCTGTAAATCTCCTTTCGCAGTTCTCGTTCCATTCAAACTTAATGTTCTTCTTTGTGAGCCGGGTCAAAGGAGCGGGTAGGCTAGAAAATTCTTCTACAAACCTGCAGTAATAACCTACCATTTTTAAAAAGTTACAAATCTCCTTGACCGAGGTCAATTTTTGCCAACCAAGCACTGCTTTAACTTTTTTAGGGTTCAATGATACTTCATCCCTTGATATGATGTATCCTAAGAAGGTATTTTGCTCGAGTCATAACCCACACTTGCTCAATTTGACATACAATTTCTTCTCCCTAAGAAACTCTAAAACTTGAGTCAGGTGGTGAGGGTATTCTTATCTGCTCTTTAAATAGATCAAGATATCATTGATAAATACAATGATGAACTGATCTAGAAATTTTTTGAAAACTCTGTTTATCAAGTCCATAAAAATGGCTGGTGCATTGGTTAGTCAAAATGGCATGATTAGGAACTCATAATGTCTGTACCTAGTTCTGAATGCTGTCTTAAGAATGTCATCTGCCTTGATTTTTACCTGATGATAACCCGAACTTAAGTCGATTTTGGAGAAGATTTGGGCACTCTGTAACTTGTCAAAAATACCATCAATTCTGGAAAGGGGGTACTTATTCTTGATCGTGGCCCTATTCAATCCCCTATAGTCAATACATAATTTTAACGTTCTATCCCCTTTCCTTACAAATATGACTCCAACACCCTAAGGAGATACACTATGTTAGATGAACCCACTGTCCTGCAATTCATTGATCTATTTTCTCAGTTCTTCCATCTCAACACGGCTTATGCGGTAAGGGACAACTGAAATAGGTTGTGTGTCAGGCTAAAGATCGAAGGTGAACTCAACTTTTCTGTTTACTGGTAGTCTGAGTAGTTCATTAAAAAATACACTCGAAAAGTCTCATACTACTGTGATATCTTGAATGCAAACTTCTTTCTTAGGTTTGCCTAATGTAGAGAAGAAAATCGAGTTAAAGTATTATGTAATAAGGAAATTGCTATGAGGAAATAACATTTAAAATTTTCATTAACTTGTAAATGGCTCTTCGTTAGGAGGGTTGAATACAAGTTTCTTATGAAAACAATCTACGGTAGCGTGGTACACCACTAACTAGTTCATTCCTAGAATTATATCAAAGTCCTCCGTGTCAATTTCTATCAAGTCCACACTCAATTTTCTATGTGCTATATTTATGATACAAGCTTTGTATATAACCTCCCTTAGTAGTATCCTACTTCCAGGAGTAAACACGAATAACACATAATCAAGTTTTTTTAGTAATACATTTAAGTTTTGTGTAAAAGTATGTGAGACAAACAAATGTGAAGTACCAGTATCAATTAAAACATTTGCAAGGTGATTACAAATAGTGTACGTACCCTGTATCACGTTCGCGTTAGCTTCAGCATCCTACTGAGTGAGGTTATAAACTCTACCCTAGATAAGAGGTTTGACCTGATTCCAATTTTGTGGGTACTCTCTCGCTTAATGTTGGACACTCCCACATATGCGGCATGTATTATTGAGCCGATAGTAGGGTCGGTCTTCATGCTCCTTACCACAGTGCTAGTAAGTCCTACCACGTCTTGTTACCAGAACTTGAGGAGGAGCTTGAGTCACTGGTCTAGGTCTCTTGTTCTGCTGGACTGGTGCAATGGGTGCTAGTATGCGGTGTGAAACCGGGGGTCTAGAATTCTCCACTACTAGAGGAAAAATGTGAAGGTTTCTTTCCACTAACTGTGTTTTAACTAGAACGGCTGAATAGGTACTGAGCTCAAATATGTACAGCTGCTGTATGATATCAGAACATATGCCCCATTCGAACTTCTTTGCCTTCCTACCTTCATCTATCATGCTTTTAGGGGAATACCAGTCCTACTCCAGAAACCTTCGGACATACTCCGACATAGTCATATCACTCTAGACTAGGTGTGCAAACTTTATTTTCTTCAAATGTCGGAGGTGCTCTAGGAGATACTCTGTATTGACGGCCATCAGGAACTGTTCCTAAGTGACTGAAACGGGCAAGGTATCTTGCTTGAGCTGCCACCAGCGACTTGCCTCTCCCATAAGCATGTAGGTGACAAGTACAACTTTCTGTTCGAGAACCACCCCAAGAGTCGCGAAACCCTTCTCTGTCTTAACTAACCAATACTCTACCTCTTCAAAAGAGGATGCCCCTGTAAAAGTAGATGAGTTTAGTCTTTTGTACATTTCAATGTAGTCTAGGTTCATTGTGGGTGGAATTGAATTCTATAGAAGAGGAACTGAATTGTGCTGGGGATGGACCAGGTAGCCCTGTGGTGATGCTGGATGATACGATTGAAGCACTGGATTAAATTGTGGCGGTACCGCATGATGCGGTGGGCACTGGATTATATTATGGTGGTACTGGATGATTCGGTGGAGGCACCAGATTCTACTGGTGCTAGATGGTACGGTGGAGGAGCAGGGTTGTACCGGGTGGCTCTGAATCTTCCCGCTGCAAGGGTGGCTTAAACTGTGGCAGTGGGGGAGGGTCAGGCAGCTCCATCCTTTCTTCCCAGGCCTACTGGGCAGAGATGAGTCTTTTTAGTATCTCAAAGAGTCGATCAACATCCTCTTGAAGTGAACCATCCCGAGTTGCTTGATTTAATGGCCTTCTTCTCCTCATATTCTTGTACTTGCATTGCACAAAGAAGGGTTGAGCGATAATTTATTTTTTTGGTGTTTTTTAAGTCTGTGTAAAGAATGGTTCCGAGGAACGTAACTCTGATACTAACTATAAAGATCTAGAACCTTAAAAGAAATGAATTTATAATTTAAATGCGAAAGCAATTAATAGAGTTAGGGTTTACATTCCTTACACAATAATTTAGAATGCCCAATAAGGTTACGAAAATGTCTCTACTAAAAAACAAACAGTAATTAAGAAAATAAAAAGAAGAGCGAATAAATAAGCCTCCTAGGACAATCTTCATTAGTACTTGAAGCAAGTTTGAGTGGTGAACTACTCATAACTCTCTTGCTAATCGAGATCTCGATCTTGATTTTCTTGATCTGAAATAGTTAATGAAAACATTGAGTTATACTAGTGTAGTAAGAATATCACATTAATCACAGATACGGAAAACTGAAGATTGGTAAAAATTATAAAATAATTAATAGAGCCCTTAATTTAAGTAAATTCATTCAATACAAAGAAAATCGTTTATTCTGTACTTACCGTAACAAGTTTTTCAAAAACAAACTATGAAGATTCATATTCATACCACTTTTTATTTTCATACATAAGAGAATAAGAGACGATAACTTTCTTTTCTTACCTGTTTACTGGTACCCCTGGGGGTCCATAGAGATTCCTCCTACTCGTGAATCTAATATTCAATTTAAACAATTAACCGGCCGTTCCTATACCCTGTTCGGTAATGGGTGCCAAATATTCTATTGCCTCGATACCCTGTTCGGTATGAGGGTGAACCATATCTTCTAAATATTCCCGGTAAGGGACCTTCTAGCCCCATTCGACTGAGGTAACATTCACGGTAGGGTTCCCTATGTACCAAGCACGTCTGCCATTTTCCTAGGTACCCAATAAGTCTTTCACGTAAAGATTCTCATCAACAAAACAACTAACTACGCACACTAATAACTCATATTACATTTACAAATCAATTAAATTATATTTATACTGATGGTATATAACCGAATAAATTAGATAAATTGATAAAGTTATAGAAAATATAATTTAAGAAGATGCACCATATAATAATGAGCAAATAGGGCAGTACAGAAAAATAAATAAGAAATTGGGATAATTGTGAACTAACTGGTTTCGACTTCACTAATGACCTGTAATTATTTTTAGGATTCTCTAATTTTTCATAAAAATATGAAATTATACATCGTTTAGCTTCAATTTATTGTAACGAAGAATAAGGTGAGGGATCCTTACCCGGATCGGTGTTTCAAGATGTCGCATTGTCTACTACGCCTCCAAACAGGTATTGGGTTTTCTGAATTTTTTTATGAAAATTCAAAACACTCGTTCCATACTTAAAAATGCCCCAAAAATTCAAAAGTAGTGTTCAAAACTCTTTTCGGCCAATTTTGAGGTTCCGACATGGCGGCGGCACCATGTTCCAGCGTCGACTCTGTCGCCCATGATGACTATTCACCTCGACATGGCCGGTTTTGACCAGTTTTGCACGTATCTCTACAGAAAAACACATTATGGGTTCTCGGTTGGCCCAAAAATTATAAAAACTAAACCTACCAGCGAGGGAACCTCCGGGTACGGCGGCTCCACCGGTCTTCCTTCGTGGTTGAGATTCTTTCTTTGACTAATATGCACAGAAAAGAATAATGAACACAATGACAAAAAATTTGCGTGAAATGGAAGTGAGAAGGGGCTCATCAGAGGGATTTTTGGGTTTTGGTCGCAACGGCTCCATCAGGCTTTGCTCGCAGTTTCAGCTCAACTGCCATCGCTCTTGCTCCGATTTGGCCACATGGATGCTCGGAATCGAATTCTGAGTGGGTAGGAGAAAGTCTACCTTTTTTAGCAGCCGACAGTGGCTCTAGTGCGGTGGTGGTCGGCAGTCGGCCTCCTTCGGTGCCTAATTCTTCTTCTCTGGTAGGGGCTGGCGGTTATGTTTGAGTTCCTATGCGATGCGAAGTATTTATACCCATCTCGCGTCAATTTGAATCGCTCATCGCGATTGATCTCATCCGTCCGATCGGGTCTAAGGAGGGAACGAATCCGAACCGTCCACTCACGCAGGATCAATCCTGAGCTGTCCGATCGCTGGGCACGCGAATCGCCCGCGTGGCATCGACGTTAGCGTATTTTGCCATGCGGCGTGCTCTGATGAGTCGGGGCTACTGACTGGACCATCATATGTGGCCGATTTATTTTTTGCACTTTGACCATCTGTTTTTAATTTTTTTAAAAAAAAAATACCACCCGAACTCAAATTTTTACATTTTTTTTTCTAAAATTATTTTCGATTACATCTCTAATCTATTTGTTTTAATAATTTAATAAAATTAAATTAAATTAATTTATAAATAATATTTTATTTATTTTTAAATTGTAAAAATTGATCTCGGACTAATTTTCGTACCCGGTATTACACTTTTTGTAAAGATATCTCGTAGATAAAGTAGAATTGTTAAAAACTATTTAAATATTTTTATTTTAATAAAAAATATCAAATTACCTAAATTTAAGATTGATTAAAGTAAGAATATTGTGTTTAAGTATTTGAATAAAGTTAATATTATTCTTTTTATTGTTCACTTGCGATACTATTTAGGAATTTCTCTAATTTATTATAGAACTATCTAAAATATTTATCAAGTGATAGTTCAGTGAATATAAAAAAAGAAAAAAAAAACTTTCTGGTTGGCAAATCCATTATTTATTCATAGCAAAAAGAAAAATAAAATAAAACATATTTCCGTTAAGATTATTACCTTTAAAATATATTCTTATATTATGCAGACTACCATTCTAATTATTTATTTATCACTAATCATATTGTTCGGCTCAATAGAAATTATTTGAAATATTTTTATTAAATAGAATAAAATTTTTCATATCAAGAAAACGGATGGCTTTGAAATTAGCAATATAAAAGAGATTAACATGGAGCTGGGTTAAAGATTGATTAAAGAATTCACAAGCATATTGACTGGTATCTTAGAAGCTAAATACTTTATGAATTGCACAATATCTTTGATACCACCTTTCCCCATGTTTTAGATTTTCAAAATTGGAGAGGCTTTTTCAATCATGATTAACTTCTTAAGACATAAATCCAACATAGAGTTTTTTTTTTTATTAGGGACATGATCAACAATTTGTTATATACCAAAGTAGCACGTATTCATGTTCAAAAAGTAAATTATAGAGAAAGGACTCCCTTCATATGATTAGTCCATACTTAGCATGAGTCTAATGAAGTGATTAGCGAATGACGGCAATATAAAGTCGTACAGTGAGAGACTGACAGCCCACAGGACAGACCCCAGCTAGCTGTATCGTGGAGAAAAAAATAATATGACTGACCTGTCACCGTCGTTTATTATTATTTTTTATTTTTAATTCAATTATCACAGACCACAAACACAATCCCAAACCAGAGAAGTATCAATCATTTCAACTTCTCTCTTTCGTTTGTATAAATACACTCTTTTCAACCAGATGGAAAACAAACAAAAAACCTATTCATTCATCTCCTTCCCCAAGATCACAACCAGGCCTTGTTTCCAATTCTCCACAACCTTCCTCCTCTTCACTCTCTCTGCACCTCCCCTCTCTTCCTCCCTCTCAAGATTCACTTCGTCGTCTTCATCCTCAACAAGAACTACTACTACTACCTTCGACGCTGAAATGGTATTTGGATCCTTTACCCGATTCCTTCTTTAATATAGACGTGTATGTATGTGGGTATCTTTGCTTTGTTCTTTTGTTCGCAAGGTGATTGAAGGGATTGAGTTTAAAACAGGTGATGGGATCCAGTAATTCTGATTTGGCAAATCTTAACTCAAGCGGAGCGATGGGAGAGCCTTCTATATCTTGCACTACTTTCAATATCTTAGCTCCTATTTACAAGCGACTGGATCAACAGGTGATTTACCTTTGGTTTCATCCCGAAGGTTGTCGTTATCTTTTTCTTTTTTTTAGAAAAAAAAAAAAAAATTAAATGGGCATGGCTTTAAGTTGTTAATTTCGCATCGGTAAATGGAACAGAAGAATCAAAACACTCGTGAAAGTGATTTCAGGGCATTCTGGTTTTCGAGGAACCAGAGGATTTTGGATTGGTTGCTTTACGAGAGATCGTCTATTATCTGTCTCCAGGTGGTCTTTGTGTATCCTTATCTTCTTTTCCCATTTAATCTACTTTTGTTTGTTTTTCCTTGAGTCAATTTGACTTTTTAGTAGATCATAAACTATATAAAACAATTTGACTTTCGATTTGTGAACGTTGCTGACTTAGTTCCGGTTTTATCTTATGATGTCTATTTCCAATAATAGGAGTTTTGGGTTGGCAATGAAGAACTGGTTCATATGTACCAGGAGAGGCTTGGTGATGCAGGCTACATCACCTTCAAGCTTGCAAGAACCAATAACCGGGGAGATGGTAAGTCTTCTTGACGTGATTTCTGATACTTACTGGACTTGGTTAGCAACATATACTTCACGCAAATTTTGACCCAATTGATTTGATTGACACTTGGCACTTTTCACATCTATCCTTTGGAAATAAAACGCACCAATTCCTGGGTTTATAACGAAACGTCTATACGTTTCTGATTTCTTAAAATAATACTTGTACAAGGACTTTCTGATTGGTTCTTCTGGTGGCTATAAATAGACGGAAGAAATTAAAAATACAAATGCAATTTCACAACTTTTGGGGGTTGAATTAGTTGTTATGCAACTTTCAGTCATTTTCAGTAGTCATATATAAGTGCAGCCTACTGCTTCTGACATGTCTAATGATCAATTATTGGGTGAAAGGGAAGATTATTTCCCTGTAGTCATATAACTCAGTTCTAATATTCTGGTATTCTTCTTTATGCTACTGCTTAGCTATTTCTAACAGTTATCACTATCTTACTTGAGGACTTGTATCACGTATTTCCTTCAGGTCTCCTAACTGCAGTAAGGAAGGACTACTTCGAAGTCCTAAATCATCGCGAGCTGCTCTTTAATGATTTTGGAGACCGTGTTGCTCAGCTGTTGCACGTCCAATCAGCTGTTCCCCTTTCTATGAACGGGAAAGACAATATTCAACAAGAGATCCTTATAGTGAATACCCATTTATTGTTTCCTCATGACTCAAGTTTATCTATTGTAAGATTGCATCAGGTAAATAATACCTCCTTTAGATTTTCATCTCGTAAACAATACCTCCTTTAGATTATCGTTGAGTACACCTTTCAAGCGACTCCATGATTTGTTTCCCTGGGCCAAGCCAGTGGTCATTGCTTACCTGTTGCATCCAAATTCTTCTCACAGGTTTATGAAATTCTAAAATATGTGGAAACATATCAGAAAGATAATAAACTCAACAACATGCCCATTATACTCTGTGGGTGAGTATTCTATCTTGCCTTTTCTGAATTTGATGGTCTCCATCACATCCTTACTATTGCATTTTATTCTTACATGTTATTCTCTCTACAGTGACTGGAATGGAAGCAAGCGTGGGCATGTTTACAAATTCCTTAGGTCCCAGGGATTTGTATCATCCTATGATATCGCTCATCAGTATACTGATAGTGATGCTGATGCTCATAAGGTTAGTGTCTTCCAGGTCCACTTGTGGTGTCTGTATGGAGCAAACCTATTAATGTTTAGATGCTGGTTGCTTATGACATGTTTGTTGTCCACTTTCTTCTGTCTTGTACAGTGGGTTAGCCACCGAAATCATAGGGGGAACATCTGTGGTGTTGATTTTATATGGCTTCGCAACCCTAGTAAGTCAAGAAAACCACTCAAGACAAGTTGGGCTGAAGCAGTTTTTGGTATAATAAAGGTGAGTTCATCAATTTCTGCATTAAATCACTTTAATTTTGCGACATGTTTAAGTGTCTCAAGAGACAATTTCAAACTCCTAGCTTATGTCATTTAATATTGAAAAGGTACAATACAAATAAATATGCACCGACTCTCTGGATCATACCAATTAATATTTGCAACATGAACTCTAAGAAACTCAAGTTACCAGATGGTTTAAGCTTGAGAAACAACATAGGTACCAGGAAGAACCTGTTAATGTTTTCAATTGTAGGGGAGGATGTAAAATTTATTATTCGACAAGCCCCAGTGCATGTTATGATTCTTGCCATAATGCATTTTGCATGCTAATTTTCTCTGAGCCATCCTTAGTTATAATTTCTGTGAGTGTGTGCTCTTTATTCTGGTGACAGGGCCGCATATGTGTGTCCAGATTTTTGCAATAAAAAATTTGAATCTTTTTTTTAAATAATATAAAAAACTTGAATATTTTGTAATTCAACTTATATCAAATGCATGTTTAGCATCTGTCTGCTCTTAGTAAATTCTTAAGATAGAAAGCATAATTTACTACCGACAACTAGTTGTCATCGGTGACGCAACACGTGCATGTAGATGTTAATGATTGTCGTGTAAGTAACATGTCAACAACTGAATGACAGATATTTGGACCGTTTTTTTTGTTTCTGATGGAAATGGCAAATTACTGATTTAGGTTCTACATCAAAATTGAGGTTGATAAAAATCGAGTTTGATTAAAAATAGGAATTAGAATAGAATACAAATAGAATAAAAATCTGAATGAAAATATTATTCTAATTTCTAGTCAATTTTATATCCTATTCAAATAAAGTGTTTTTATAGTTCTTTTCTCGACATATAAGAATACAAACATGTAGTTGTGGAATTGATATATAAGTGAAGTTAATTCAATTATGTGTCATTTGTGTAAATTATGATTAACTTTTATGTATCAAATAACTATAATGTAAGAATTGAATGAAAAATAGAAGAACAAAATGCAATTAAATACTTATCTATTCCTTAGTTTTTTTTCCTTTTTGTTCACAAGTTTGCAGATTAGGCATGATGTAAAAAAGCATCATTTTAGTTCTGGAAGAACTATGTGCTGAATGTATTTGTTAATTTTTTCTTGATGATGATCCTAAAGTGATGCTTGAATTTTTTTTTCTTGGTTCCAGTATCAACTTCGAAAAGCTTCCTCGGCAGAAAGTGATGCCTTTCAATTTCTTAGGGCTGACAACCATGCCAATGTTATAACTTACTCAGATTTCTGTGAAGCACTTCAGCAGGTACTGTCTATTTGCTTTTCTAGCCCATATAGAATGGTTGTGATGGAACTATGCCAACTGTGTTTTTAACTTTTGCAGGTAAATCTAACTGGCCTTTCTTATGGATTAAGTTTCCAAGAGATAAAGGATCTCTGGACTCAAGCCGACACTGATGGAAATGGTGTTCTTGACTATGAAGAATTTAAGGTTTGCTACATCCCTAATTCATGAAACTTTCCCTTCCCCATTTCTCGTGTCCATGTTTTCTTTGCTTTGCTATGTTATTTGGTCATGCCAGTCAAGAATGTGATCGGTCTTGTACTGTAGTCTTACACGATACATGGTAATACTATCAAGAAGAGGCTTTTTCCATTAAAAAAAAAAGGAGCTTTTTGAACTCTCGCAAAGGTTTTAACAACTTCCCTTTAACTTGACCTAGGTATAGATTGTAATATCATCAAGAAGAGGCTTTTTCCCTTTTAAGAAAAAAAAGGGGGCTTTTTGAACTCTTGAAAGTGTTTTAACAACTTCCCCACTCCAGACTATTTTTTAGAAAATCCTTCAATGCTCCATCTCTTCCCTACTAATCCACCCTAAGAGACAACTGAAGCCCTTGACTGTTTCATTATAGACCTCTGATCGGTAAACATGACAAAAAGATTACTAAGTTTTGATATTCCTGCAGAGGATTTGGAACTCCACATGCTCAGAGCAAACAGAGGAAAATTATGATGAAAGTGTAGATGAGTATAAACAGAGCACAGAAGAAGCCATTGGTTTCAGGGTGAAAAGTGCAGTTCTCTTGCCCCATGAAGTGGAGAGAGGAATGTGGCCTGAGAACTATACGCTTTCAGATCATGCCCGACTTACTGTGGAATTTTCGCCAGTGAGGATGCAGTGTTCTTCATGAAGACATGACTAGCCCCAAAAAGTGTTGGTACATAAATCGAAGGGGAACTAAATTTTGCAAAAAGCTGTTTGAAATCTTGCTGTATAGATCATAAAAGTCTGATTTTGGGTTGCGTCACCTGCAGTTGTGTTGGGCTGATAGATAGTAGTATATAGGGGCATGTTTTGTAGCCATTACACTTAATGGTAGGCACTTTTTTTGCAGGCAAAGGTAACATTGTATATCTGGTGTTCAGTTGTAAAGTGAAATGCTAATGGAGAACAGAGCCCTATAAATTCACATAAAAATGTAAGCCGTGTTGTGTTATATTCTCTTTTCTAACGAGAATAAACACTTTGTAAAACCAATATTTATAACCCAACAAACAATTTAAGATGATCTTTTTAGTATTGAAGTTGACAAAGTAATATTAAGATATATAATCATACATTGAAATTACTGTTTATTGTAACTGCAGTGAGTTAATTTTTATTAATTTAAGTGTAAACAAATTCTCAATTTAGATGAAGTCGTAACAGAGAATTTAGCCCTGTAAGAGATTTTTCAATAAAGTAGGGTGAGGAAGACTAACCAATGATTTTTTTTCTGTATTTGCTATTCCCCTTTTCTTAAAAGTAGAAAAGGTAAATTAGAATGAAAGAAAAATGGTACACTCAAATGTCAATCTTTGTTTCAGAAATACATACATACATACATATATATATATATATATATATGCACGTATATGTATAAATTGACCTCAGGCTTATTTAGTTGAAAGAAGTGAAGTAAACAAGCATTTGCTAAATATGGAAACACATCTTTAAATTATAACGAGATAGAATTGAGCAATTTACATAAGTAAGAGTTGGCAGAGGTTAATTAAAATTTTAACCCAAAAAAACACAGTTTAGTTAATAAAATTAGAATTTCCTATTTTATTTTACTCTACAGTAAAACATTTTGTTTCTTTCTATTTGATTTTTAGTTAATTTTATATTTTTAATCTTTTTATTAGTTTAATAAGTTAAGATTAAAATTCAAATTTAAATGGAAACAAGAAAGTGAAGCATTGAAATCTTTTAATTTTTTTTTTAACAAAAAATTTATATATTTTATTTATTAATTAAATAATACTTTTTAACTCATATTTTTATAAAAAAATAAAAGTATAAGTTATATAGGAAATAAATATTTAGTATGGAATCTCTCAAATTATGGAATTCAGTTTAAATTTTAACTTTAGAATTAAAATATATATATATATATACATGTATTTGATCATACTTTATAGAAATCTGAAATGTGACAAGCCCAGTAGAAGAAAAGAAAATATAGAAAATCACAGAGTTTATAGGAAAAAATACAAAAATGAAGAACAAAAAAAGAAAATGTAAAGCGTCGCGGGAACGCAGTCCAGGGCCATGTAATTTGCCGACGCGGTTTTGCTGGTGGTAGGATCCACTTGTATCCATGAGACAAAAAAATGTCCGTACACCATGAAAATTCCATTTCCAACCTCCATTATCATTCTGTTTTTACCTTCTTGACTAAGAGAGAGGGGGAGAGAGAGAGAGAGAGAGACTCAAGTCAATCTTTTTAGTCTTCACTAAAAGTTCCATTCTCTTTTTTCTGCCTCTGCAATCATAATACAGTCCGCCACTGCCTTGTTATATTTCTTGCTTTTAGATTTAATCTTTCCCAATTCCTTCCGTTTCTGTTTGTTCTTACGAGACTGATCAGTGATGGGGGAGCAAGAGATAGTTGGATACCGATTCTCTCCAAGCGATGCTGAACTGGTAGGTCACTATCTGATGAACAAGATAAAGGGCAATGAGTCCAAGGTTTTCCCAGTTGTCGAGGTTGATCTTTGCAAGAACGAGCCTTGGGATTTGCCTAGTAAGTATTTAACTATATACCCACTAACACATTCCCTTTGGATTTCACGGGAAGTAAGTGTCTATCTATTCTACTTTTCTTTTTTTTTTTTTTTCTGGGCAGATAATTTTTAGAACGATTTCTTACAAAACCAAAAATGGATTGTGAATGCAGAAATAACAGAGCGACTGGGAATAAGGTCAAAGAGTCAAGTGTGGTATTTCTTTTGCGCCCGAGTTTCCAAGTATAACAACAGTAAACGCGCCAACAGAACCACCGCCGCCGGTTACTGGAAAGCTACCGGCAAGGATCGTAACGTCAATGACCCAGATACCAACCGGGAAATTGGTGCAAAGAAGACTTTGGTCTTCTACAGGGGCCGTGTCCCTAATGGTGTCAGGACCCCCTGGGTGATTCACGAGTATCGCCTTTCAGATCCTAAGCAGGTTTACTATTTGCTATTCAATTTTCTTATGGATTTCTTTTTTCAGTTGGGACAAGCCTTGAGGTGATTGTTTCTTTGGAATTGTTTAAGATTATATCATAATCTACAAGGTCATCCTTATTGTTTAAGATGGAATAGTGCATCTATGTATATGCAATGGGCCTTCTTTTCTTTTTTTGGAAAGAAAAACTATTTGTCTTTCTAAGCAGTGAAATATAGATGAGATATGCATGTGCCTAAGTAATTTCAGTTCAGGGCTTGTTTACACTTTCTTCATGAGAGATTTGATAGTAGTTATATAGGTAGGTTACAGCATGTATATTTCATGCTGTGAATCATGTTAATGGTTTGTGATAGTCTATCCTATAAGCTCTAGTTCATTTGTCTTTCAATTTGTGTAGGATGCTTATGTTATATGTAAAATGAAGAAAAAGGGAAGTGAAAAGACAGTGGATTCATATGGTGATCGAGGGGAACCAAGTCGACCTCCTGTTTCTGATAATGAAAATTATGCACCCAGAAATACAATTTTAGAGGTGAACCAACATGCCTGCTCGATAGGTTTTTCTTATTGACATTTCATATGACCTGTGAGAAGCATATCTGGCACTGATACTGGTGATCTTTAATTTCTCTAGGAGATTCTTCAATCTCAAGTAAATGCAGATGACTACTTGGCATCACTCAATGACCATGATGTTTTAGATCATGACTGGCACGTTAAATTGCCGGATGAGGGGATCTCGCTAAATGACTTAGATTGTTCCATTGACTTGAGCATTGATCAGAATGGGCCACAACAGCAATTTTATTTTCCTGATGAAGAAGAAGAGTTGGATCCGGAGTTCGTGAATGCATTGTTTGCTGATGAAGACGAATCTCCTCATGGAGAAACTGTCCACACGTTTCGTCATGGCTACAGCCAACCAATGTCTGTTACAGGAGTTTATTTTGAGAATAGCAGTGACACAGATACTGAAATTCTCCATGGAAGGGTAAAACATACTCTAGTAACTGCTGCTGAGAATATTCCAATAGCTTGTAGAGTAATTCTGTAGTAGAATATCATTGTATAGATTGTAATAATGTTGTCTCTTGCATTATTATAACCGTTGTAATTATATTCTACTATAGGTGTAGGAAGTTCTTTAGGGGAATATTTGAGCTTTTATTGGTGTCTTGTCTGGGTCAAAACTCATGCTTTGGTCCACTACAGACAATCTACTTTCTGGGAATAGCTTACAGCTTCCTGAACCTTCCTGTTTGGAAGACTTAAAAACTAACAAGTCTGTCTAATATCTTCATCTTAACAGAGTGGCAGAATTCTGGAAGCAACTGGCTCATCAGTTGGCTCTTCAAGTTCAAATCAACACAAGCAGATGCATGTAGAAGATGTTTTCCATGGTGATGAGATCTTGAAAAGAGACTCTCTTTCTGAGCTGTTGCATACAGATACACCCGCCAGTGTAGAACCTTTTGTCACTACCAACACTTGTAAAGCTCAATATCGATCAGTCCGTGGCTTTTTGACACAGGAAAGTCCCAAAAGATTCCAGCTGCGGGAACATGAGCCTGCACTCAAAAATCAGGTGGGATAAAAGTTGTAAAACATACAAAATTAACACTATTGAAGTCTACTAGACATACAGGTTAACTCCTTAACGATTCTGTTCACAGGCCAAAGAGGTCTCAAAGCAAGTTACTTCTGTTGATCTGAGAAAGAAGAAAATTTCCATGAAGAATTCTGAAAAGCAGCAAAAAATAGTTAAGGTTTCTGATGGCCAAAACCAAACAATTGCAAAGGGTATGTCTTCTGGACCAGTTAGCAATGATAGGAAGGGTCCTTTCATTTTCTTTGAGAAAAGTCAGTCAAGACATGAACCAAGTCCCCCATCGTTGTATTTTGGTAATGTACTTCTAGGCTTATTTTTATTTATAATTGTTGTTAGAGAAGTAGTATATTGTCATTGAACGATGAAAGTTTCTGTTAGGCATGTGGTTTATCACAACAAGACACCAACGAAGGGGCAAGACGAGAGCCGAACATTGAGAGCCATGTGTATATTTTGCCTGCAACTTAGTGGTAGTGAGATTGAGATATAAATGTGTTGAAGTTTGTCGGTAATGCAAAGTACATAATTACTTAAATGTTCTCTTAGCTAGTTCAATTTGGTTGATGACAAACATGAAATTAGACAAGAGTCCAATTAGGTGTGTAAAACGATTACTCTCTCAACCTTCAGGATAACTCAACAATGGCAGTTTAAATTGAGATATAAATATGACAGAGAACTTTTTGTTAATGTGAAATTTATATTTGTTCTTGCTTAAGTGTTTTATAGCTCTTCATGATAGACATGAAATTGAATAATAATCCAGTTTTAGGTACATTTTTAAGCTGTATAGTGTCTGTAAATTGTTTTAAAGTTATTCTAAATCAAGAGTTTTAAAAAATAAATCAGATTGGAGTGACAGAGCTACCAGTCCATAACGCAGTATGTCTCATATATATATATATATATATATATATATATGTATACTGTTATATTGTGTTCTACCTCGTATATTTTTCTACGTATAGTTCTTGTCTTTTGGTGTCGGCCCATTGGGTCTAATTCCATGTCCTGCTAATGATGTTTTCCAACATCTTCTATTCTTACAAATTTTGCATTTTTTGTCCACAATAATAAACTATTGAGTAAATTTCAGTTTTAATTTAAAATCTTATGGTTTTCTTTTTGACAATTTTTTTACTTGATGATTCTATTTTTTTTTTATCAACTCCTCCAATAGATACAGTATTTAATTTTCTTTCATTTTTCTAAGTAACGAATTTAACTAATATGTAACTCACAAGATAATAAGTTACCCAAAAATTATAATTCTAGATTAAAGTATGAAGAATTTAGATATAAGAAAAATAGAATAGAGAGAATTTGAGTTTTGAAATGGGAATTTGGATTAATAAGGGGGAATTCTTGGGCCAGAATTTGCACCAAAATCTTGATAGAAATGGGATTGTAATAAAAACTAAAGTAACCTCAACGGCAACCAAAAGAAAAAATGGGATTATAATAAGTTGGAGAGTTGACAAGAGAAAGTTCAGTCGTCACAAATTTAGCAGGTAAATTACCATGCCATGACAGTAACTAGGTTTTACAACATTGGCTGCTCCAGCTCTGACTGATGAACACATTTGCAATTTGGTATGTACGTAAAACTTTGACTGCCCAAGAACTGTCACTGCAGCTCAAAACTCACATAACATAAACATCAGAATGATTTCTATGCAAAAAAAATTAGGTATCAATAGATTTCAGTAACTTGACGACATTAAACTCTGGTGCCTGAGTGATCAAAAACTTTATAGCATGAGCACTGAAGCAGACCCCTAAGCATATATTCATGGCTAACTCTGTCATCACTGGTTCACATGGAAAAAAAAAAAAAAAAAAAAAATGAGAGAAAGAAGCTCATTAGGGAGTATGAGAAAAAAGCATCGTAGTTTAAATTGCTGGTTTAGCATTGAATCAGCCATGTTGGTTATTGGCTGCATAATTATCAACTACCTTTTAGTGCCACTGCATTTGATGATAGGACAAATAAGTCAACTATAAAAATTACAGACGTTGGAAATTCCCACACCTGCAAGATAGGTAAGGTACTTCAGATTATGTATGCTTCTCTGCTTCATGTTAATGATATAGACTATCAAAGAAGATAACAAGAATGAAGAAAACATACCATCATGGCGATTAGAAAGATCTTGAAGTAACTTGATATTAAGATTCCTAGCACGAGGTCCCTGAACCTGTAAAATCCCAAAAGACATGACTCAAAGTAAGCTCAATTGTTAGACTATGGGTTCAAGCCACATGCAAAGAATGTTAGACATGGAAAATCAACGGTGGGATCATTTTCAAGAACTGATTATGGCTGCAAATGTCTTAACTTATCCAACTTGTTATTAAAAGACTTTTGGACAAATCTCCAGAATCATTTCTCAGCCGCCCCCATTCTTCTTTTCAAATACAATCAACTATACAAAGAACAAGTTTAGTGGGGAGAACATTTTACATCATAAATAATAGTTTACTGTGCAAAATTTCACGCACTCTACGTCATGCCATAACAATTTATTTAGGTTACACTTTCACTAAACTGGAACACATAGTATGTTGCTTTTTTTTTCCCACTTGTGCTGAGACTAGAGGGCAACTGTATGGTATGAATATGGATCTAGTGTCTAATGTGATAATTTCTACAGTCGAAGATATGAGGATTTTGTCAACAGAAGTCCAAAAGTTGGGTTGAGCTACTTAGATTTTTTTTTGAAATAAAAGAAGATAGTGTTATTAACAAAAGTACCAAGTAAGTACACCCATATACAAAGTGGTTACAAATCTATCAAAATATCAAAAACAGCTCCAACATCCTCGTGCCCTTTAATATCATGACCCAAAAGCATAAAGGCAAAAGAGTAAATCCAATTATCTCTAATAACATTAAACTCTTTCTCAATACCCTCAAAAGCTCTCAAGTTTTTTTCTTTCCACACCACCAAAAATATAGAAAGTGGAATTAGCTCAACAATTTGTTCTTTATACACACCCCATCCCAATCCCACAATTCCTCCCTCACACTCCCAGCCACTACCCAATTTAACCCCAAGAGATTGTAGACCATAGACCAAATGTTATAGGCAGCAGGGCACCATAGCAGGATGTGGTTACAAAACTCCTCTTTCTTGCACAAAAAACATCTATTAATCAGAATGTCCCCCCTCCTTCTGAGCATAAAATAATAAAACTAATATAAGCTCACTGAGAGCTAAGATGATGTCAAAGACAGAACAAAATACAATAATTACCATGAAAAAGGTAGCAATTTTACATTAGTAACAAAGATGAAGAAAAAATTTGATATTAATTAACAATATATATTTTATTAAGTATTTATCATACAATTTCAAATTTTAGATATCCAAAATCCAAAATTACCATGTAGAATACATGTTCTTTTCAACTTCTAACCTAAGAGTCTCTATCATTGTTTTTGCATTATCTTATACCATAATCTCTAATTCTAGATTAAGTTTCTGACGTAGAAATCCAGTGTCGGACACAGATTCCACAACCACATCAGTGGCCTATTGTCTGACATAGACAAAGGACTAAATCTAGAGGATGCGCAATGTACCTCTCATTTATAAATCAATTTTAGGCTATTCTAGCCCTCAAATGCTTGAAAGCAGACAAGATAATTCAATCCAAAAACTAAAGCAAATTTTAACCTGGAAACTCCATTGGATTTCTTTAGCAAAATCCTCATTGCAAGAACAAGAATGCAAAAAAATATAAAGTTTCCAAAAAAGACATCCATCAAAACCTGTTACAAGTACATTGCAAAAACCCATCTGTTAGATATCATATAAATCCAAATCCATCAAACTCCAAAAGCAAGAATTTATTTTCTTTGAGTTATATGTACAAACCTTTCTACATGCTGAAACAAAGAAAAAAAATCCCACAGATGAACATGATTCTTCCTCGCTTCTCAAAAGCAGACTTCTGTCTTAGATAGCTAAGGCACTTTGTTGAGTAGTTTTCATTGGATAGTAAAACTATGATTGAACTATCCGAACTTTTAAACATGAATATCATTGCAACATAAATGGATACAAGAATCCAGAAGTAGGAAACCAGCTATTGATTTCCACAATAATTGCTGCAAAGTTGTCAATCACCAATCCTGTGTCAGATTCAGCAAGTATGCCAAAGGCATCTATTTTCATGGATCACCAAGTTCATCACAGCAATTAAATTATAATTTAACTTCAAATACCCAAGAAAAACACTGAATTGCATTTTCTGTGGAAGATAGGATCTAACAATAATATTAAAGCATTCTAGACAGATTCATAAATCATAACCCACATGGGTTGGCATTTCAAACATGCCAAACTTCTTATACCCATTAGCCATTGCATAGAGATCTAAATGAAATAAGGGTGCATGTTAGACTTAATAACAAAACCTGCAATTATTCATCAAAACTAATTTCTCTACTATATATATTTTTTTAAATAAATTTCTCCATTATATTTTCACCCTGGAAAATTTAATTAGAAAAGAAAAAAGGAAAAAAGTCTTTTTTTTTTGTGTAAAGTTACCTTCGAAGTTTCTTGATTGAGTACATTGTAAAGTAAATGCCTATAAGCTTTTGGCTTGTGCAGAATCAAGTCAATCAAGAGAATCTGCAAAACATTTTACCAGAAATAATAAATATTACCAAAAAAACAGTTCATAAAATAAAGATGTAATAACTACAACGAAAGTAATAACTTCATAGCAACAAGGGGCATTGAAAATAGAGGAAATGAAGAAAAAGATTTGGGTAGAAACCATCAGTTCACATTCAATATACTCGTCTGCAACTGCTTTGCAATTTTCCTATCAAACAGAGGAAAAATTTCTTTTTGTTATAAATCAACTAAGTTAAAAACAAGAAGAAATTAAATGAAAATTCTCAGAGAAAAAAAAAGCACACACACTTACACATTTCATAAGTCTAATGTTTCCAGGGGAGTATTGCACGAAGAGGGTGTTGACCCGAAACCCGCACTCCACACACCTGCAGACCATTTTCTCTAAAAACTTTCCTCACTTTTCAACTAGAGAACCCCAGAAGTGAAGTCAGTCACAACTGATACTCAGTTATGCATTACTGGCAAACTCTTGCAAAATGGTTGCCAAATCCAGTTTGTCCTTATCGAAACTGAAATTAAGATAAAACCATAATTATTGGTTAAGTTTTCAAATTTTACTGAAATTCCTTATTCATATGTCCTACGCCCTTCATTCACATGCAAATTACCAAAATATGGAATAGGTTACACGATCTGTGTAAATATGATGTAAGAGGATAGTTAGCTAGGTTCTCTACAAGCTCATGCTATTAAAGGGGAATGAACCATTTCATAAATGAGCATGTATTGATGAATAAAATCAGAACAATTTCATCTCTGTTCCTCGGCTCTCTCTCTCTCTCTACCCTCTGGTTCTTCTCTACCCATCTCTGTGCTTCTCTTCTTTCTGTATTTCCCCGTCAGATCTCTATGACACAATATTGTTTCTCTTATATGTCGAATTCATCTTCAAACCCTACTCTGGATTGTCAAAGGCTCTTAATACCATACATGTTTTCTGCAATTAAGCTTCTATCTCTAGTAAGAACTTTCATTTTGATAGATACCCATTTGGGATTTCCATTGTATAGCTTGAGGACAAGATGATAGTAAGCTTAGTTACAACCTAGGGCTGTAGAAGGAGAATGAACCATCTTGCAAATGTGTCTGCTGATGAATGAAATCAACCCATAACTTCTCTCTATTTCCCTCTCTCTATCATAATTCTTCTCTGCTTCTCTGTTTTTCCCCATAACATTACACCATTTTTGTGACTCATCATGCTAGTATACTTAAAGAGGCTGATTGATGGGGCAAATGCAAAACTTTCAAAGTAGTACTGGAATTTGGAAATGGAATGCTTTATATATATAAACCAACCTATGTGAAATTACGAACAGAAAATCTGAGGAACTATGAACAAGAAACATGCACATTCATGTACACTTCAAAGTTCTAATTTTTTTAATTAGAAGTAAACTCATTGTGTCTTCAATTTACATTTGAAACAGATTCTAGCTAGGAAAATTGCATTGACAATATTGATCATCAGTGAAGACATAAAATCCAGTTGGGAACTTACTAGCTATGCTGCTATGGAGTATGTACACCCCATAAAAGCGTAGGTGGCGCTAGTTGGCAGTAAAATGGAGAAAGCTCTCGCAAGCAGGGACGCCGGGTAGCGACGGAGAGTCGCCGCAAGCGGCACGGCGGCGTCGGCAGGAGAGTGGAAGTATGGTGAGGGATTTTGGAAAACTTGAAACGACAAATAAAAATGGAGTGGCTGTATCTTAATAGATCTTAAAATTCTTAAATTTAATTTTTTAAGAATTGTAAATAAGTTTCTTAAATTTTAAAGTTAAAGAGATGCGTTAAGAGAAATAATTTTTTAAACTTCCATCTTTTTTAAAATAATTAAAATCGATTTTAAATATATAATTTAAAATAAATAAACTTCGTCTTTTAAATTGTATATGGAATAATTTAAATAAAAAATTTTAAAATTTTAATATATGCTCAAATTTTAGAAATAAAAAGAAAGTATGTAAAATTTATAATTTTATAAATTTATATAAAGTTTAGGAAATGTTTCTAAATGTTTTTTTTTTTTTTGAAATTTCTTAAATGATTCAAATTGACATAATTAAAGTTTAAATAAATTAAAATTTATATGTTGCAATTAAAATTCTAATGATTATTTAACTAAAAATTTGACCAAAATTTAATTAAAAATAAAAGTAATTATCGAACTAAATAATTTATTTTATTTAAAAATGATGCAATGAAAGATAAAAATTTTGCAAAATGTATAAAATAAACTTTTATACAAGAACTAAAAGTGTCTAATTAAAGGTTATATTATAGTAACAGTTTAACTAAAACTTGTATAATTAAAAATTATATTAATTATTTATAAAAATTTTACTAGAAATACTAAAAAATCTATGCTTTGTAATCGTGATTCTTGAACTAAAATGAAAAATAAAATTACTAAAGTAAACTAAAGATTCTATTAAAATTAAAATATTTAAATAAAATTTTACTAGATCGTAAATTATAAAATTAATTATCTAATTGAAAATTTCCTTGTAAGAAAAAATTATAATTGACGATAACTAGCTTCATGATTATTAATAAATGAAAACTTTTGTTTTAGGCTTTTCAAATCCTAATTAGATAACTATTATATTAATTAATTTGACTAATGAAAACTTTTATTTATATATATGTAGTTATATATGTAGACAGCATTTATAAAAATATGTAGAATTCGATCCCAATATTTATAGAATAACTAAAACATAAATATTAAATAGGTTTGTAAAAAAAACAAATTACTAAAACCACAAATTATATAGTTTAATATAAAAATTAAGATGAATGGTAAAAAACTTTGACTATAATTTCCACATTTTTAACTATATATATAACAATAAAGTACATACAAATTCTTAAACCGGAAAATTAAAAAAAAAAAAAACGTGTTCAGATAGGAAAGTGAATTTAAAATTTACCTTTTCTCTATTTTTTATTTATTCTTCGGACACATATAAAACCTCCAAACTAACGGAGCCGTGAATCATAACTGAGTTCTGATTTTCTGATTTCTTGCATACTCACATATATCTATATATATATATATATATATATATACATGTGGGTGTGTAGGGGGATATTGGAGAGAAAAGCAAAATGAGGGACTGAGTTGCATTAAATGCATATATATACGTATAGAGACAAGAACAACGTGGTCCATGCAAAATCCGGCTCAGCTTACTGTGTGGCACGCCTTTCCTGTACTCTGGTTTTCTTATAAATATAAAAAAATTTGTGGGAAGAAGAATTAAGAAGAGGAAGAAGAAGCAGACGATGAAGGAGAAGAATGAAAAGAATATATATATACATATATATATATATATATATAAACAAAGACCTAACAATGAAAAAGAAGACTGATCTCTTTAATTCTCTCTTTTTTGTACCTTTTACCATCCACATGTAGTTTCTTTATCATCATCAATTATGCCTATTAACCCTAGTCATCCCCTATATTTCTCTTTTATATACATATATATAACATACGTACACGATATATATATATATATATATCTATATGTGTATTACTTTCTTTTTCTTTTTAGGTTGCAGGAGAGAATCCAGTGGTGAATCTACTCAATCAATTAATTCTCTATTATCAATAATTTCAGCATGTTGCCATTCTCGTTCAATAATAAACATCTATGGACTGTCCCTTTTAACTTTGATATTCCACCCTCTAAACAACATTATTATTTAAATTAGTATGTTTAATAAACACACACAATTAACTTCACCTATCACCATATTATATAACTTCCAAAACCCTAATTACTTTATGCCTTTTAGAATAATATTACTTTTTTTTTTTTTTTTTTTTTGGTTTTCCATTATTAATTTGTTTATCGACTTTTACTTTCATTAATTATATATATATATATATGCAATATTTCAGATTATTTTAGAGGAAATAAATCATACTTTGAAGGTAATCATATTAATCAGCAGCAGCTAATACCTAAATTTCATCAATAACTCAAACAAAACAAAAAAATAAAAAAAAAAATGTACAAAGAAAAATGGAGAAGAAAATCATCATATATATAATCCTCCTGTATGTATAATGTCATCAAGAAGAATTGGTATTGGAGATAAAATTTGATTAGTTTTGGGAGGCAATTTCTAATTCTACATACAATGTTGATATTAAAATTAAAGTAATTAGTCTACATAATTTATTAAAATTTTTGTTCAAATACTCTATGATGATTTTAGAATAAATTATTTATCTTTCTATTTTGTGCTATTCTAAATAATTTAGTGAAAATAAAATCCAAACAAAACAAAACAAAATCTTATAAATATGTTTAATTTTTTTGGTAGAAATTAAATAAAACTCAACTCGAGTAATCAAACTCTATTAAATACCAACAATACCATTCGGAATTGGAGTACTTGTTACGTAATTTACTTATTGTGTTATTATTTTTTTACTATTTTATGATTTATATTATTGTCAGGTAACGTTGTATTTTAACTATTATTAAGAGTATTTTAGTACATTTGTGCTATTACTTTTTTACTATTTTACCGTTTTTGAAATGTCATTTGCTGGCTTAGAAATTTATATAAGATAATAAGTTTATTTTTTTATACGATTTTCTTCTTTAAACTTTTAGAAATAATGTAATTTTTCATTAGAGAAACTGCCAAACAAATCATTTTTGGGGTAAATTTAATGTATAGAAGCCATTATATTCTCTTTTTATGTGCGAAGAAAAAATACATTTTGTTACTTATTTCTTATACTTAAACTATGTAAAAGAAAAAAAAAAAAAAAAAAAAAAGAATTGCTGCTATTACTTCAGCTCGTTCTGACTGAAAAAGGGCCGTAAGAAACAGCTTCTATCTCTTCTCCAAACAATCAGATAGTATATGTATATGTATGTACATACAAATTCGAACTAATGAACCATAAATCACCCTGGTTGAAGTACATATCAATCATACAAATTAGCCAAAAATAATTACTTAAATTTATCATCATGATTAATAGAAACCTCAAAGAATTACAGCTTTCATTTGTTTATGTACTTATATACATGTGTGAGGGGGTGGCACCGGCAAAACTATATATATATATATATATATATATGTAACACTAACTCACTTCTTAAAAAAAATCTCAAAACATGAAATAATAACTCGATCTTGCGAATCTATATGTGTATACATATATTTATCAAGATTGATATTAATTGAAAAAAAAAAAAAAACAAAGAAAAGTAGTTATGTGTTGATTTTCGGTTTAATTTCTAATTAGATTATTCTCATCCTGGTTCCTTGAATTTCTAATTAAGTTATAGGCGTTAGTACTGTATAGAAGTTGAAATCAATCAACCAGGTACCCTATCATTTCTATTTCTTACTGGCTAAGTAAATGAGAGTTTATGCAGATATATACATATGCATTGGAATATATGTGTGCGTGAATATAAACTGGTAATAGTAATTAGTGAAAACCGTATATACATATATGTGTGTCTTTGACCAGAGTAATTATTATGAAATCCATATAAAGCTGAAAACTTCAATGGGAAAAAAAAAAAAAAAAAAAGAGAAGCTATTAACAGCCAGCTGGGTCAATTTTTATACGTTGTGTCAAACAATATTGGTCATATATGTGTACATATATATGCATAATATACATGTAGAAAGAAAATACAAAAGATAGGTCATGCGTACTCCTTGAAAGTGATTATTGTAAACATAATAAATTTATCAACTTGCTATGTATGTAGAGAGCATTGACAGACACGTTTCTTGTGCTCGAGAGTAGATGCATGTACGACCCTCTTTGAAACCATATAACAGTATTAGTTCTTGCTTTAAATTATTAATATATATATATATGTATACACATACATATATCTATGTCTATTACTACAAATATATAATGAAGTAGCAGCTATAACTAACCTAGCTATCTTTATTCATTTTGTGAAGATTACATTTATGGTTGATTACACACTATATATACATACTATATATATATGTTTGTGGGCGTATGTGTAAACTGCTTGGAAATGCATGCAGTATTTTTTAATTATTACAAGAACAGAAAAAGCATATTCGTGAAGATTTTAGAATTTACATTTCCAAAACTTTGCTACTCGTACGGTCAAGAACATGTCATCCCATTCCCCAATAAGCATCACAATGCAGCACTTAGAACTGATCAAATATTGAAGCCTAATCTAAGCATAATATATATATATATATATATATATATGCTTGATTTATACATATATGACCAATCAAGCTTTTGGTTATATAAAGATAAGTGAAACTGCCAAGCAACTATTAATTAGATCCATCATTTAAATCTATAGGGACAAAAATGAAACTGCAACTGCTATTCTTATGATTAGACATGAGAAATCAGTTTTCCCCCTAATTACCCATATAAATTAATCGTAATTAAAAGGCTAACCCCTTATATATGATATTTTAATTAATCTTTTACAATTAATTAAGATATAGATGAATAAGATGCGGATAAAAATGTTCATATATGATATGCATGTAATCTTACATGCCTATAATTTGCTATTATGAGCTATTCATGGCTTATGAGCTGGAATTGATTGTAAGCAGTTGCAAAACTAGTGACTGTACACCTTATGAGATGGCCTAAAGAGTTATAGAGAAATTAAGATCTAAAAAATATTACTTGCATTTGTGATCTTATACAGTATAGATTATATATAAGTTATGGAGCTTAATTACCTTATTAAGGAAAGTGTTCAGCCAGTTTTCTTCAAAACTACGCAAGGGATTAACTGTAAATAATGGTTATGCTGATGAAAACATTTCTCAAGAGTCACAAAGAGATCCGTAGAAGGTGGAGATATATAGGAGAATTGGATGAACACTCCCATGAAAGGAAAAACATACACTGTGTGTATATTATATACATATCAGATAGGAACTGACGATGTATGTATATACCCTTCTGTGTAGTGAAGAAAAATCACATACAAGGACTTGCAAGTGAGAAATATAACTGAGTCTTTGGAGATATATATATTAGTCTCATCGTACCTGAGTTGGGAACTGGAACCTCCTATCCTTTCTTTGACACAAAAGGGGCTTTTTGGTGTGTTGCAATCCAGACAAGAAAGCAGCTGTAAAGAGGCATGAATTTACCAAGAAAGATAATTAAAATAAATAAAATGGGAAGAGGAAATTACATGATAGTAATAAATTCAGCAGCAATGTGAAAAAAGATCTTACCTTTTACAGACCCTTCAACTTTCTGCCCATCACCTGCCGCAACCCTGCTCAACTAAGAAGCAGCAAGAACAATAACCTAACAAGGTAATAGAAACAAAATAGACAGAAAAAAACCATAACCAGCTTGCTAGGCAACAATGCTGTCAGTGGAAAAGAGAGAGAGAGAGAGAGAGAGAGAGAGAGAGAGAGAGAGAGGGAGAGAGAGAGAGAGTACAAATGAAGTCGGTAAAAGACCAATTACAAGGCATATAGTATATATAGTGAGCAAAAAAGCCAGGGCCTAATACAGGAAACTTTGAATTAATTGACATGATTGAGAATAACATATAATGCTGATATAATATCTGTATATGTATTATACACAATTGAAGGATTTTCAGCTTCATATTGTGGTGGCACCCTCTCTTTCTTCTGCAGCTCTTTTACAGATCCCAAACCCCAACTAACAATGTACTATTAAGGTTATTTTTTTCTTTTATAATAAAAAAAAGGAATTATGCAAAATAAGAGAGTAGAACTGATGGAATACTAAAACTTATCTTCCAATTATATATCTTTGATAGCCACCCATATGGCAATTAGATGTCAAGCAACAAAAAGAGATTCATTCTACCGTTTGAGTAACGAAATCTCCTGTTGTTTCCCAGTTGGTTGCATTATATATATATATATGTGTATGCGATCATAGCTCCAAATCAAAGGACAAGGAAGATTTGCCTTTGTCTGAGTAGTCGGTGGAAAATGGAGCACTACCAGTAGGGGGCAACCTGAATTGGGGAGAAGGGAGAGAGGAGGAAGGTGTGTGAGAAGAAAGAGCTGAACCCAGTGAGCCACGTGGCATGGTAATTGAGGATTGGTCATCTTCTTGGGGGCACTCCATGTTCACACCAAACAGCCTCAGCCTCTTACCTGCTGTCTTTGATCCATGAACAACAGGCACGGAATCAAACACCATATGCGGCAGTCCCGCAATTTGATGTGGCTCCGATGGCCTTATGTTGCCATAGCCAACAATTTGCTGCTGCTGCTGCTGCTGCTGGTACTGACTTTGATCATGCTGATGATGATGGTGGTGGTGGTGGTGGTGGTGATATGGATAAATCCCATAATTCAAGCGCTGCAAATGGTCGTAGTTTGGGCGTAAAGGCAGATGAGATTGAGGAGTCATGGAGTAGAGTCTGCCCCACCGGAATATCTGAGGAAAGGAGAGCGGATTCTGAAATTGATTATGTGCGAGCGATGTGGGATCTGCCGCATCAGGTCGACGCCTCCAGTCAATGTACAAACGATCCTTGCCTAACTCCCCAACCCCGCGTTGAAACGACACGATGTCGCCCGCATCGAGCTTCTTCTCCTTGACAAAACGACTCCAACCTTTGGTCATCACGTAGCTCTGGCTACTGTTCCAATAAGAGTAGCGGAAACGCCATGGCTTCCCGTTGCGGTCCTCGAAATTTAACAGCAGACCCTTCTCGTTTGATGAAGCATCAAGAGGGAAATACTTCTCGGCATGTTGCTTGGGTATTACCAAGCGGTTAAGTTTTCCCACATCGCTTGGTGTCACAACTTTATCGAACATGTGTTCTTTCTCAATAGCATGATGAATATCGGTAGAAGTACCTGCGCCGCCGCTAGCTCCGGCACTTTCTTCGTGGCTTGCAAGTGATAAGTCCATGAGGAGTGTGTTTATTGAGGAAACCGAAGGTTCCCTTTAGATGGGTTTTTGTAATTTTGTTGAGAAGATATTCAAATTGATTATCAGAATCAAAGGTGCCAAACCATGGGACGTATTGCTGATCATCAGAAACAAAAGGTTCGTACTCAATTAGAGGTGTGTATATATAGCAGATGATGAAGAGTAGGAAGTTAAAAGAAAGAAAGAAAGAGAGAAAGAGAAAGAAAACTTACTCGTTTCTCTTATCATCACTTCCTCCTCTTCTTCTTCTTCATTATTACAATACCCTTTCCCTTCTTGCACAAAGTTCATGATGACCCACCTTTAAATTTACCTTGTTTACCACACACACACACACTTGATATTATGATTGAAATGAAAACCAACCACAGAATAAATGATTCAAAAAGTGAGAAAATATAATAAAGAAAAGTTGGGTTTTGCCTCACCTTTGTAAATATATACTGGGTTGGCTATGATTTTGCTGCCGTGAATCAGATCTTGGATTGCGACAAAAGGGAATTCTCACAGTAAAATAAACAGGCAGGTTCGGTGCCTTCTTCTTTGACCAGAAGAAAAAGAGAATGAGAAACCACTTAAAACCCTACTAAGACAAAGCGAGAAAGGATAATATTCTCCTTTTTGTAGCTTGCAGCTGGGTCATGATATAAGAGCCATCTCCCCCTAATTAAGTGAAACCAGAGAGTTGTCTTTTTTTTTTTTTTTTTTTTTTTTGAGGCTCTTAAAGATACTGTAAAGAAGAAGAAGGAGAAGAAGAAGAAGTAGAAGATGAAGAAGAAGAAGAAGAAGAAGAAGGTATATGAGAGAGAAGAGGAATGGTAATGGTAGTAGGAGTAGTAGTACGTAGGGGCCCATGAATGATCTGGTTCGGGTCATGTGAGCTTGTCCTTTTCATCATTTTTGGGTTATCTGTATATCTTGTGCGCTAAGACCCAAAATGGCCAGTTTGGCAAAATCAATTCAGCTTGTGATCAAATTGCCTCCAACTCTAGTTCTTCATATTTTTACTTCGTTTCAATGCAAATTTAAAATTTAAAAAATAACGTATATATCTGAGTGTTTGATATATATCTCTTCTTATAAAGAAGTATGGGTTTAAATGTGAATTTTTGTAAAGAATTTATTTGATAATTGGGTGTGTCTTTAAAATTGTTAAATTAAAATTATAGAGAGAGAGAAATAGTTAGGCTGAGATTATTGACTTCGGTGTCGCACTGATTGTGTTGTGTGCCGCTGGTGCTGGTCCAATGAGCCAGAAAAGTAATAGGGCGGAATTGGAACAGACCAAACCTGCCAATCCCTCATATATATATATATATATGTATATATATCATCTACCTTCACATAATTATTATATGTTCCCCTTAAATGACCCAAACCCACCATTTATATACTTCAAATCTTCCAATTTTCAACCTACCCTTTCTGGGAATTTTAGCTCCCTACATAACGCCATCTCTCTTAATTTCAACTCTCAAACATTGAGCTCTCCTTTTCATTAAATAAAACACTTGTCTAATTATATCTCAATTATGAAAAGCCAAAATAATTCTTTTTTTTTAATATTGATTGCTACCGATATCAGTAGTACAATAATAACCCTCTTTTTTATTTTTTGGGAAAATAATAATACCCCCCCCCCCCCCCCTTCTCTTTAAATTGCCAAGAAAATACCCTATTTCTTAAAAAAGGCTAAAAACAAAGCAATGATAAAGTTGAAACACTTCAAATAGCATGGTTAATATTAAATATTATTTTAAATTACAGAATTTATTAAAATTTTTATCTATAAAAATAATTAAATTTAAGAAATATACAAAATTATACTCTAAATTATAATATATATATATATATATATATGATCTACATTTCTTCCTTTCTTTTTTGGTTTCAAACTTTTATAATATTCATGAAAGCAACAAATTAAGAATATAGGAAAGTGGAAAACACATGCAATGAAACAACATGGAAATTGGAAAAGTCTACTAATTTTCCCATACACTCGCATATATATAGCTTGCACTTTCCACCGAATCTAGAATTCTGAGCATTTATATATACGTACATACAATGTATATATATACACACACACACACACACAAACAGATAGATACATATCTGATCTACTCTGGAATCATAAATACATAAACTAAATCACCCACCACTAATCAAATAGACGGGCTGATGTGATTTTAGATCATAGTCATTGAGCTCATATTGAAACTGATGTGATTTGGTAAAAGTATTTCCTATGCACTGTGATTTACTTTTACAATTATTCGTATTATTCTGATCATAAATCAAAATTAATTATACAATTTACTTGTAGTTTATTTTGAGTCCATCCCCTTTGTCCTTCATATTCTGGAAACAGGTGCGAGACCAATTTCCATTAATTATAACCCTCGAACTTCACCAAAAATAAGGATTTGCTTTTTGTACTATTTATTTTTATTTAAATTACTTCATATTTTAATTTTACATTAAATTAGTTCTTCCACTTTTAGAAATTTTTTTATAATTAATTTACATGATATTTGACATAATATATAAAAAAAAAAAAATGTGAACTTCCGTCTCCTCTCAATGCAACACCGTCCTTTTGCTAGGGTTTCTCTTGGTTTCCTTTTTTGATGGGTACTTGTATTATTTTAGACTCAGGAGACGATGCTTTCCCATTTTGTACTCGCCTCTTCATGGCTCAACCTTAGTAAGAGGAGCATAAAAATCAATAGCTAATATGAAGACAAGCATGGAATGTAACTGTTTGAGGGGCTCTCTAAGGTCGAACACTTATTCCTACTCCCTTACTAGGACTCTAAATGGGGAAGCATAGAGCCATACGAGCAGCATGTGAGCGAGTGGGTTCAGGCCAAGGCGCACAATATCAAAATACAGCTTCTACTTTCTCTTACTACCATTCAGCCCAAGCTGAAGTGAATTGAAAATAGTAGAAGAAGAAGGGACATGTTTTTCGGAATTTAGTCATAATTGTAGATTTTTTATTTTTATTTTTATTTATAAATAAGTTAAGAACGGTCCAAATTAAAATAATTATCATATTAATAAAAAAAATATTATGTATAAATAAATTTAACACGTAAATTTAGGTTGATGGTGTAAATTTCTATTAATAAAAAATATAAAAATTGTTTTAACTCAAAATTAAGATATAAAATAATTTAATAAAAATAAAGACGGTAAACATCAAATCATTATTTAGCGATTAAACTTCTTACTAATATGATACGTATAAGCACAAAGACATATAGAGGGGGTGTGGCATTCTTGAAGGGTACAGGGACAGGTGACTTAATGGAGAGAGAAAATTGTTTTAACTTCCAAGTTGGTACGATATTGAACTAAATCATAATTAAATTAGTATTTATGTTGAGAAATTGTTCAATCACTACAAAGAAGCATCCAAATTAATGGGTTATGGGGATTCATTAAATTTGCATGCATACTTGTATATTAGTATAAGTAAAATTAACTTTTTTTTTTTTTTTTTTTATCTGAATTTAATTGTGTATCTTTATTTAAAAATTATTTTTGTTATATTATAATTAATACGTGTATATTTTTTCATTAATAAATATGTGAATTTATTTTATTTTTTTAAAAAAAATATATATATATGTAAAATTAAACCGGAATTCATTAATTGCAAATTGACTTGACTTCATACGTGTGATAATTTTATTATAACCTCAACGTATGTTGTAAATCTGTACAAATTCACTCAAAGGCAACACATGCATACGGTAGATCAGAAAAAAACCCACGAAATAATCAATTTCACACACAATTAAATTCTTATTCGTACAGATTGATTTTATTTTTTTTGAAATAGGAGGTTTGTGTAGATTAATGAATTAATCAATTAGGTAGTTTAGTAACTGGCAAGGTAGGGAAGTGGGTGGATGTGCGTATTGATTTAATTAAGTGGTCCAATTTTATTTTATTTTTCAAAGTACTGACCATAACCTTTCCAGCACATATGCCATCTATGTATTCATGTGCGGATGGTAACTATAAAATTAAATTCAGGATAAATTATGGTTATAACCCTAGTGAAAGAAATTATTAATATTAATAATAATAATAATAATAGAATCCCAGTATAATTACATACATAGAGATACCCCTTTATTTTACAACTAATTATAAAGTGAAGACTAGATGTAATTTAATTTGAACTTTATGCAAACTGCAGTGTCTTTGATTTTTTCATTAGGGTTTCTCCCTCAGAGCAATCTTTATTTTTTTTGGACAAAGAGTATTTGATTTTTTTTTTTTTTTTTTTTTTTAAATTTCTTTATGAACTCTCCAATCTGGTATATTTTCCAATTGATTTACTTGCCTTTTTGGATTAATTTTTCCTATCCTGCTACTAGCTTTTTCTTCTGGCTTTTGTTTCAGTGCCTCTAGGTTTTCAGGACATCGATAAGTTTTTTTTCATATATCTATGTAAGGCCTTGAAAGTGGCTAGCAATAATCTAACTTAAGGTACAACAAGTATACGTTTAATTTAACAAGTCCCGCAATTACAATTTTTGAGGTACCCAAGCAAAGCACCATAGAGACTTCTAAGCAACTTGAGTATTTTTTGGTTCGATACTCAAGTTGCATGCCAAAAGAGTTTTCAATTCTTTGATAGTGATGAAAAGCATGGAAATTTTGTGGAAGCCCAATTAGAAGTTTTTAAGGAAAGTGTGGACGTGCAATCTATTTTTGTTCATGTTCTCTAATGAGCATGACCTACAATGGGCGATGCTACGGTAATTCGTGCAACTAAGTCAAATAACTTTAGGTTAGTAATACAGAACTCAAAATCAACTAATATAATAAAAAAAAAAAAAAAAAAAAACTTTAACATACAATTTAACAAAACAACTTAATTCCTAAACAAATCATCTATGTTTAACCTACAATCAACTTATAATTGAGAACTAAGGTAATTGTAAACAAA
Source organism: Carica papaya (assembly GCF_054855325.1). NCBI lineage: Eukaryota > Viridiplantae > Streptophyta > Magnoliopsida > Brassicales > Caricaceae > Carica > Carica papaya. The sequence goes on along the minus strand of NC_142313.1, from coordinate 12,549,345 downwards.
AAATAAGAACTGATAAGACGTCACAAGATTATATCTCGATAAGTAGAACCTATTCTTTACTTAATAAGATAGTTGAAGAAACCTCCTCAAAGAGCACTCACAATAGCTAAAAGGTAAAGCTTGAAAATACTTTAAATTTATTAATTTGAATTGATTGATTACAATCAATGTCATGACCTTTTCATGGGAAAACATTAAGAGAATTAAAATATATATCAAATGGAACAATCTTGAAATCTATTAAATCTTTTTAAGAAAATAATAAAATAAGGACTTGTAAATTCAAATTAATTAAGACTCTTCACTTTTGGATAATTGTTGAATTCTTCAAGGATTGTGACGGCTTTGTCTTGAAGAATTATTCTTGGATTTAGACTCCATTATTTTACTAATTTTTAGTGTTGTAGATAACTTAAGATGCAACCAAGTTGAGGTAGACAATAACTCCTTTCCTTTGAGAAAATAAAGGACAATCGAGCATGAGGAAAAAATTGAGGAGAAAATCTATGAGAAAGTTAACGAGAAAATCTAGAAAAAAAATCTAGGAGATAAGTGATCTTAAAGAAAACGTGCCCGTTAGAGTCTGTACTTGTTGAATTGGATGCAAACACTCATTCAAGATGAGATTTAGAAAGAGATAAACCGGTTAGGATTCTTGAAAGATAAATCTTGTGAGTCCTTTTTGGATAAGGACACCTTATAAACGATTTGCATGAAGAGAATAAGAACGGAGAAAAATTTCCCATGTGAGAGAATTTTCTTCTCGTGTGGGACTCTCTTACATGCATGTATCTTAGCCATGTACCTTCCACGTAAGCTCCCATATCACTATGTGTAACGCCCTGTTTTTTTTTTTCCTTAACGGCGCAGTCTAAAATAATTTCATGACCAAATACGAAAGTTTCGTTCCAAATCAATCACACACATAGAAACCTTACCACAATCTATTATTCAAAATCAAGATAAACTTGCAACCCTACATATTCATCACAGTGAAATACAATCTCATATACTTTCAGCAAACACATTATCTATACTACTACTAATTTTTACATACTCTATTATGCCCATAAAAAGAATTCCTGCTCTGTTGTGCTATACACTAGGCTCGGAAACCAGCAACTCTGATCTCGGCTCTATCCCTACTTCATCTGTGAATGATAAAGAGTGAATACATATAACTCAATACAGTAAAAATTAAGTTACAAGTATCATATGTAACAACAGGAAACCCAGTATTTCTATATATACTCTATCTATACAACATAAGCCATACCTTAATACCACCCTGGGACTAAATAGGACTAACTTACCCCAGTAATTTAGTTATTATGCATATCAAGTGTGACCGTCTTCCAACGTCACCCCAACCGTACAAATATTCTCACCCGTCATCAATATCGGCGACCAACAATCAACTTCCTATCTCTCGACCCCTAACAGGCCACACACACACACAGATACAATTCTCTCCCGTCACCAATATCGGCGACGCAACCCTTTGCCTGTCGGGGTCTCCCGACCATCACCACTATCGGCGATCAACTTACTCTTTCTAGGTAGCGACAACCAATATCGGCGTCCCCCCAATGCTACCAACTCAAGAACAATATCATCCCATTGTCGCTTCACTATATTGTCCTGAAGCTCTGCTATACCTTTAACGTGTACACCGAACCTACACGCGTCTCCCCATAGGACACACACTAAAATTTAACACACACACACTAGAAATGTTCCCTCGCTAATTACTAAAGTTACAGCAACTATACCAACCTATATAAACTCACACCCGCACACCACACAACTACGTTAACCCACCTCTATCCCGATACCTCACACCCACGCCCTACAGGCCTCCCTTTCCTTCTCCCTAATTTCCAACATATACACACTCCACCCTTCCATGCCTACCTCTACCCACACCACACTGCACTTATTCTCTTACACGAATCTCCTCACGCACCGAACTCCTCCTTCTCCCTCCTCCCGCGGCCTACTCTAAGTATCCCATTCACAATCACGAACTCTCCTCTCTCTCGCGGACCTCACTCACACACTGCATTCCTTCTTCTCTCTCCTCCTGTGACCTACTCTAAGTATCTCGGCTCACAATCACACAATCACGAACTCTCATCTCTCTCACAGACCACTCACACACCGCATTCCTCCTTCTCTCTCCTCCCCTGGCCTCCTCCATGCACCCTGCTCATACTCACATAAAATCTCCTCACTCTCACGGATCTCACTCACTCACCGAACTTCTCGTTCACTCTCTCCTCCCACGGCCTCCTCCATGTACTTCCACTTATCTTACACAGAATCTCCTTACTCTTTCGCGGACCTCTCTCACTCACCGACTTCTTCACTCTCTCTCTTCCTACAGCCTCCTCGGTGAACATCCTTCACTCCTCCATGATTTCACCTACCATCCACACCTGCCTGTTCCCTGCATCGTAGTTTTATGCTCTATATCCCAAACATAACCTAGATTTCTCAACTTAAAGTCACAAATCCAAAGCCACACCATACCTATACGAGAACTTAAAGTTTACCATATCTCCCATCTCCATCTTCCTTCCTCCCGTGGCTCGCACCGTCATAGTTCTCTTTCTTTCTCTCTCTCTTCTCGTTTCTCTCCACTCCAACTCCTCTCTCTCTCTCTCTCGAACTTTCTCTTCCCCCCCCCTCGATCTCTCATCTCTGTTTTCCTTTTTTTTCTTTCCTCTTAACTTTCTTCTTCTTTTTTTTTTCTTTCCCTTCTCCTATTTATACCCCACCTGCCTCTTATCCTGCCCGTCCATCTCACCTCATCCCAACCATTCACTCCCTCTTCTTCAAATGACATCGTTTCCTCCTCCACTTCTCCAAACAATGCTGTTTCCTCCACCTCTTCACCAAACAACACTGTTCCCTCCAAACGACACCATTTCCTCCTCCTCTTCTCCAAATGACATCGTTTCATCCGCTTTTTTTGCAAAAGGTACCGTTTCACCTCTATAATCATCACTATATACACATATATACATACATATAAATATTTTTTTCTTTTTTTTTTATATCCAGTTACTACACTATGATCTCCCATATGGAATATTCCATGTAAATTTACTTTATGTCTTGGTTATGGGACCTCATGTAACTTAGTGTAAATTGCACTTCCTTTGCTCGTATTAGTAAGCAAATAATTTATTTACGGATGAGAATTTATATAGATGTAAGGATGTTGATAACTTGTGGTACAATGGTGTTAGTGAAGAGACGAGTTCTCTAGGTGCCTTTTAAGTATGAAAAGCTACCAAGTTTCTATTTTCATTATGGTTGTGTGGGCCACTTGATGAGATATTGTTGATGCATAAGGAAGGGGGAAAAAAGTCCATAGCGAGATTGTAATATCTTAAATCATTAAGGGTTGAAATGATGGGTTGAATAAGTGCAATAAAGAGAAAAGGTCGAGGAGATAACAAAGGCATTAGATCTGATAATCGAAATAAATAGTGGAAGATTAAATAACAGAATAACTACACAGGTAGAGCAAAAAATAGGACTCATTCATGAGGTGGCAAAAAATTAAATGAGGTCACTCTCTCTCAAACCATTATAGTTTTACAAGGTAAGGGCTTGTGGAGTAGGTAATCGTTTAAGGAGAAACAACAAGTGAGATTGAGAAAATGAAGAGCCTGATTTATATGATGGGCTTAAAAGGTTATTTTTTTGGAATTGTTAAAAGCTTAGGAGCTAATTCAAACACTAACCTTAGTGTTCCCATGTGATTAAAAGGCATCCAAATTCTCTCAGCTTAGGAAATGTGGCTTTTGTATCTTCGATAATGTAACATCATACACCTGAAGTGAATAAAAGGCATGTTGGGACCATAAAAAAAGAGGAATATAACATGGAACTAATGTATCTAGTCTTGATCAAAGAAGTCTGGAAACATAAAAAAAAATGGAGATAGATATTAATGTGGCAATACACGAAAACCTCACATATAGAGAGATCATGGTGAATGTTAGAGTTTAAGTGTTCATGTCTTTACCCTTCACTCACATGTATGAAAGAATAGAGAGTTGGTTCTAGAGCAAAAGTAAAAATTGAATACAGGGAAATAAGTAGGGTTCAGATGACACTGTGATTATGGTATTTATAATTAAAATGTATGTGACATGAAATACCAGTACCAGGCTCCTTGCTGCTCAAGATGTGAGTAACTTAAAAGTCAAGGGTAATGCTGATAAAAAATCTCAAAGGTGGAATGAATTTTTCCTCTAACCCATTGACTAACTCGTTCATTCACTTCTATAGCGACCAAGCAATAGTAACAATGATAAATCCCATTGTAATCACGTGAGAAATAGCCTTCTTATGAAGGTTCTGGCAATCCACCTGCCAAATAAAATAGAAAAAAAAACACATCAAAATCTTTATATCAATAAGCTCAAGGAGTATATGTTTGAATGTTAAACAATCACATAAGGCATTGATCTAAAATTTTGATAGCATGGACTTCGATCATCCTAGGTGAGTGGTAGTGTTTTGTTTCCTTATCTGAAAGGAGACTAACCATATAAAATGTTTAATTCTCTTAGGAATGGGAAGGGATCAAATGGTTTTTCTAACGTTATTTTGTTTATGATCTTCCTCATTACCCAACCACTTGTAAGCTATTTCCAAAGTCATTTTCTTTTTACTATACTAGTCCAATTGGCTCTCATCTGGGGTCACTATATTCCTAGAAAAACTTATTATGAGAAATATTATGACAAACTCTATAGGGGAAGAGGCCATAATCTCCACCTTTTTTAAATTGCCATCTGAGTTCACATATGAATCCAAGATCCTCTTAATTTGCTCAATAACTACCTGGGTCTGTCATATCCATTAAAGGATGGTCTTCTACCCTAATATCTTTATAAAACTAATTGTATGATTATCATCCACCTTCTACTTAATGCATAGTCTAATGAGTTGAATATATTTAAAAAGGTTTCACTAGGTCTAATAAATATGTTGAGGTTAAGTGATCATGTTAAAGGTATTTATATTAGTAAAATACTTCATTTTAAGGATTTCAGCCCACAAGTTCTTCCTTTTAATAATAAATTATCTAAACAAATTTTATGAAAAAGCCTTATTTAGAGCAACCATATCACAAATTCTTACTCCACCCATACTCTGGGTAGAGTACACGATATTCCACTTAATAATATACACCTTATATTTGTCAATTCTTCGCAACCAGATCAAGTCTCTAGTGAGTTTATTAAGTCACTTCTGAAACCACAGTCTGTATAGAGTAGGTCAAAATATTATAAATAAGAGATTGTGTTAATATGTATTTCTCTACCATAAAAAGGTGACGATTTGCTTGCGTGTATGTTCCTTCCTATTGGTCCGAGGTCTACAACATAATTAAATTTTTTTGTAATTAAGGTTAACTAAATTTTACAATTAAAATTATACAAAACACAATGGTTGTTACCAAAAACCCACCCCCTACTGATGAACGTTCTAAATTCCTGGGAGACTATGTGATGATGGTTGGGTTTCTTTGTTTCTTTACTATAATATAGTGGCTATAATCAAGATTCATATATTTAATTTTTGGTGCAACACAATGATGATGCTAATATTAATTCGGTAATATGATTTGCAACACTGCATGTGGAAATAAATTTTAAACTCAATTAATCCCTAATTTAAGTTGTAATTCATGTTTTTAATTAAGAATAATTAGTTAATACAAAAACTAAAACTTACGAAAATTATATAAAAATCAAAACTTGCCCCTAATTATCTAATTTATTGATTTAGGGACCAAATTAAATATGTAAATATCCAAAGTCCATCCAAAGCCTTGATTGCATTCTAGTACATTGTAAATTAAATTAATTATAAATATAATTTTTTAATTTTTTAATTTTAATTTACTGTAAAAATGAAAAAAATGTGATGGAAGATGAAATTAAAAATAATTTTGAAAAAAAGGGGTGAAAATTTAGATTTTGGGAGTATTTTTTAAAAAAAAATCAGAAATTTGGGGTCAAAATATAATTTTAAAAAGTTTTACCACGTAAGATGTCCGGTTAGTAGCCCCGACGAACCAAGACACGCTGCGTGGCAACAGACGCTGATGCAGTGCCATGCGGGAGGCCACACGGGCGATCCGCATACCCACGATCCAACGACCCAAATCTGTTCCCGTGCGCACGGACGGTTTGGATGTGTTTTCACCCCAAACGCGATCGGACGATCTGATCTAAACGCGATCAGACGGTCCAAATTAGATCACGATGAATAGTCCATATTAGATTGCAATGAACGGCCTAGATTAGATCACGATGAACGGCCTACATTCACTCTCTATTTAATCGCAATCAGATAGTCCAGATCAAACACGATGGACGGCCCAAATTAAATAAAAATGGATATAAATAACCCCATTCACACCAAACCCTAACCCTAGCCGCCAACCACCCTCAATAGAGAAGAAGACCCAGCCACTAGGAAGGAGAGCCGTCGCCACGCTGAAGCTACTTCCAACTGCCAAAAAAGATAAAAATTTCTCATTTTGCTAGGAATTCAATTTTAAACACCCTCATCACCAAATCAGAGCAAAAGGACCGGTTTATTGATCGAAAACTGCGTGCAAAATCCGGCGCCGACGCTGCGGGAAATTTCACAAAATGCCTCTGATGAGGCCCTTTCCGATTCCTGTTTAGCGTAATTTTTTGACCACTATGATCACCGTTTCCTTCTCTATAGGTTGACCGGAGCAAAACACTCAGTCGCAACGTGAGTCGGACGAGCCGCTGCATCGAAAGCCCCGCCGTCAGTGAGTTTCAATTTTTTTGACCAACCAAGGCCCCTTAACATGTTTTCTCGTAGGGATTGATGCAAAATTGACCGAATTAAGCTGAAAATGGCCAAAAATAGTTTACCCAAGGTGGTCCATCGTTGCCGGTGCACGGATAAGCCGTCGTGCTGGAATTTCAGAATTGGCCAAAATTGGACTCTGAGGCTGATTTTGGATTTTTTTGGGACATTTATAGGTACTTATAGTGCATTTTAATTTTCGAAGAAAAATTCAGGGAACCCGAAGACCACCAGTAGGCACAGTCAACAGTTTAGCCTTTCGGATATCAAATTGAGTAAGAATCCATCACCCTATCCTCTGTTATGGAATTGAAATTTAATTTTAAATAAGATGGTATTTTGTAAAACTTAAAAAAATATCTATAATTAATTGCGGGTTACTAATGGAGTCACAACCGAAAATTATTCTCCGTTAATTTCTGTTAATTTATTTTGCAGTTTAAATGCATGATAGTATCTGATTTATCGATTTTATAGTTTGAATGCATGTATTCCTGCCTTACATGACTATTGTTAAATTAAAAAATCAAGATATGATTGCATTCCCTGAGCTACACTAGCTCATACCGGACGAGATATTGAGACTTGGTAATTTGGCGCTCATACAGGATGGGGTATGGAGACTGTCCGTTTTATCCTCATACCGGACGGGGTATTGAGGTTTAGTGATTTGTTGCTCATACTGGACGGGGTATTAGGACGGCCCTTTAATTGAGAATGTTGAAGGAAAAGGCTCATGCGTAGCAGGGATATTTCTATAAACTCTCATGGATACCAGTAGGCCGATAAAAGAAAAGGTTATTGTTTGATTTATTGAACATAGATTTATAATGTGTGTCTGTTACCAATTGCATATGGAATCATGATAATTGCTATATTATTGTGTCTATAGGTTGCTTTTATAAATCTCACTATGGTAAGTGGATGGTAAATGATTTTATTATTAATAAATGTATTTGTTTAATTAAGTGCTCTATTAGTTGTTTTGATTTTCTACAAATCTTCATTTTTGCATCGATGAGTAGCGTGATATTCTTACTGAACTAGTGTAGCTCATTCCTTATTTAACCATTTCAGATCAAGAAGATCAGGATTCAAAACCCGATCCATAAGAGGATTGCGAGTAGCATACCAGTTTTATTTATTTTCTATTTATTTTCTTATTTTTTTCGTATTTTCTTCAAAATGTTAATTCCTGTAACACTATTTAGGACGTTAAGTTTATGTATGAGGAATGTAAATCTTATTTATTTATTTCGCTTCTGCACTTATGTTATAATTTATTTATTTGGACATTTTGGGGTCATTACATACATAACGATAAATAATTCGTGGAAATATCTTGCAAAATAAATCCTTAAGGTTCAATAACAAATTACATTCCTTGCATACTTATTTAGAAGTATTCAATATCCGTGAAGTGTACCTAAAACTCAAAAAAAAAACTTCCATAAAGGAAATTAAATAACCTTAAGTACTGTTTGAAGTAAAATAAACTGAAAGGAAACAATCTTCTAGCAAGTCTCTTATTGTTCGGAAGCGAGATCTTGAATATATTGATCTGAAAAGATTAAATGATAAATTAGGTGAGTTATGCTAGCTCCGTAAGAATACAAGAACTAACAACGTAATAGCTCACCCAAAGCATTGTAGAAAATGAGAAAATAACTTATTGATCATTTATTTCATTGAAAATCTTTTTTGTTTTTCTTTTTTTAAAAAAAACTAAAAACAATTTGTCATGATTTCATGCCCTATTTCCCTTAACTCTAAACTGCTAACTTAGAGTTTCCATCATCTCATGTTCATTATGAATCACAACTAGTATCGAAATAAATCAAACTCATGTTCAACCACACCCATTCAGTTTATGAATGCATCAAACTCATTTTAAGGACACGTCTCATTATCAATAGTAATGCTAACAAATCATAGCTCAATCCACGTCTAGGTACAACATACTTACCAAAACAATCACATTCTTTCGTAGCAGAATTAAGTTATTCATTCTTACATTTCATCACACAATACCCTTCATACTAATGTCATTAGTGATCCATAGGGATCTCTGCTACATGTGGATACTCCAAATGATTTTGTACAAAATATCATGCATCCTCACCCCTCAACATAGGTGAGCGCCATAAACATCGGTCGTTCTCATATGTCAACCTATATGAGCCCTATAACATCGGTCATCCTCACCCTTCAACATAGTATGAATGCCATAAATGTTCGTCGTATCCACAGTAGGGTTCACCCTACATAACCATCGTTTTCACCAATTCGCATACATTTGTATTATCAAATTCATTTCCTTTAGAATACTTTATTATGCATGCATATTTCCATACAGCCCATACATATTACGTGCATCTATCGCTTCCTAATACCCAATGGGCTATGTTAACATCCCACACATGCACATACACATGAATATATACCACACGTTTATGATCATATCAAACAAGCATTCTTATATGCAAATAATTGTCTAGTCACTTTCTTGCCATTATTAATTTTCATGTGTTAAATAATGAACTAATTACCCACATATATACAAATACATATTCATACGTAGTAAGATAATATGTAGTATTATATATATATATATATTGATGTGTGTACTTACTGTTGATATATACACCTATTCACACATCTTGTACACAAAATTACAGTAAGTTAATACACACTTACCGACCTATGCACATACCTTATTCACTCAAACAACTATGAATGGTTAAAGTTTAAATATCCCTCTCTGATTAATCACAATCGTTCGATCGAGTCCACATTGTGTGATGGAGGTCATCTCATCGTGAATCATTAAGGGTATTTCTATCATTCACCTCGTGTGTGTCCTTAGCGATTCGATTAGCCCACCCTTCAAATATGGGTCACCCAACAAGTGGGCCGTCAGATTGCGTGGTGATTAAATCAGGATCATTCATTTGGGTTTAGGCGGGAACATGTTGAGGGTCATTCAATTGCGCAAGCAATGACATGGACTGTCCAATCCCAAGGCATGTGGATGGCCAAAATGCACCCTATGCATTAGACCCCCCTACTAGTATGGGTGCCACGTAGCGTGGCCCGATTGGCTAGTGTGCCACGTGGGTTATCCACGTGGCTTATTTCTCATAATTTGCATAGTGGCCCCTATTTGCTTAAAATCCTTTCAAACAAGTCTGTTTTAATTGTAGAATAACCCCAATCTCGTAATTTCATTTTCAAAAGGGTCAAAATTTACCCATTTTGATTATTTTGTATTTTGGCAAATTTAAATCTTTAATTTGAACCGATTCATGTAATTTGAAAATATAAAATACATTAAAATAAACACTTAATCTTTATATAAAAATGAAATTAAATTCTTTTAAAATTATGGATATTATAGAATAAATATAAATTAATTTAGGGCCCTTTCTAATTTTAACGATTGATTCAGGGGCTTAAATGAAAAGAAAATTTAATTTTATAGCCAATGTGCAATTTTCGGAACACGTACCACACCAGCAAGTGATGTGGTCGTGAACCAATCACAGGGAGCCGCATAGTGTCTAGTCTGCACACTTGGTCAGCCACGGGGGCACCCACGATAAGCATATCAGACGACCCTGTGCCTTTTAAGCAAATCTAATGGTGAGATTGCTGCCAATCAGATCCAACATTGCATAGGCGTGCAAAGGAGAATGATGGTGATCCAACGACTCACAGACAAGATGCCGATCAAATGGCCTGCATGCGTTCCAAAGATATCCAACAGTCATGCGCACTGACAGTCTAAATTTGAGGGATCACGATCTAATGGCTGAAAGTGTGCAACGAAAAAATTATATTTTTGCTAGTAATAAGGTCGCATCTAATGGACAGCTCGTAGCCATACGTGTCATAATCGTGCAGTCTAGATTCATTGCTGAAACATATTTAAACTGATCCCTACCCCCAATCAGCAAAAGGTGTTGGAAGAAGAAGAGAAAGATGAGAGAGAAAAGAAAACTAAGAGAGAGAGAGAGGGTTGGGAACCACCATTCGTGGTGGAAAGAAGAGAGAAAATAGATGAAAAAAGGGGGGATCATGCCGAAAAGAGAGGAACTGTGAAAGAGGAGGCGATATGCGACCACTTGAGGCCGAAAATCATGGAAATCCGATGGGTTTTTGGGCGACCCGACCTCCTTCGGCGTGATTAAACTGAGACCTTCATGAGTGATTTTTTAGAGTTTTTTCTTCTCATTTTAATCAAGTAAAATTATCTAGAGATAGGTTGCATCTAATGGAGAACTTTAAAATCCAAATTAAACTAAAACTGAGCTTTGTATGCAGGAAAAATCACATGAAAAATCACATGAAAGTCACAGGTTTGTCATTAACGTGATAAGAAATTTTTCTTTGTAGGTTTTTTCCTCAACTTTGGGGATGTTTTCGAAGCTTGATATGTTTCTTATACACTCCAAAATTATAAGTATAATTAATAGGTAACCTGAAAATTTTATAGCATCGGTTTTTAACGAATTTTTTCAACTGTGGATAGATTTATAAACATGGGAAGAGCTGTTCGTGAATTAGTCATAAAAAGTAGTTCTGAACCGCAGTTGAAATCGCCAGGAAAGGTCCATAATTAGTTTATTTAGGTGGTTTTTCATTTAAATTAATTTCCATTTACTTGATTTAATGTATGATTGCATGATTGCTAAAATTTCTATGTTAGGAATGTAAATTGTGTTGGAAAAATTTGGGAATATAAAAGAATTTAGATGGAAAGAAAGAAAGAAAAGTTGTAGGTGAAAATTATTGAACTAGACTATTGGAAGTAAAATCAGAAATAAAATGCATTAAATTATAAGTAAGACAACAAAAAAATATAAATAATAATAAAATAATAATTAATATATATAGTTAAACATGCAAATAAAAAATTGAAATTTATAACTATAATAATATAAAATAATGATAATAATAATAATAATAGAGAATAGTAAAAATAATAATAATAAATTCACAAATAATTATCAAAAACCAAATAAAAGAAAATTAACATTAACAATTTAGTCTGTTTATAGCCTTATTAAAAATAGGAAGACTTGATTAAAAGGAGAAAAGGGTAGTGATGGGTAGAAATTCAAATTTGTAAAATAAAAGAAAATAGAATATCAATCTTAACTAGAAGGAAGAAAAAGAAAACAATAAAATGATTGAAAGAAGCGAAAACTTATAGATAACTCATTTAAGATTGATATAACTGAAATTAGCAATGTGGTGAATCATATCCTTGGGTGGATGAAAGTCCTTCCAAATGTGGTTGGGAAGTGTGTTTTGTTTTGGGTCATCTGACGATGGATTGTTGTGATCAATTTACATGTTTTATTTATGTCTTCCCTTGTGATAGTGGAAATCTTGATCCCACAATAGTATCAATTGGATAATGGATGTATTCATCTAATATCACATAAAAACTCCAAAATTTTAATAAATCGAAACAAATAAATAGAGTTAAGGTAAATCTAGAATCAAGGATACCATTGAGGGGTTACAAATATCTCGATTTAGCCATGAATTTGAGAAATTCTAGCTGTGAATATGACGGATAAAATATGTCTTAAGTGAAAACTAAGGGATAAAATGAATTTATGGAGATTTTTTAGGGATAAGATGAATCTATGGGGATTTTGAGGGAAAATGAGGGGGATTGTGAGGGATAAAACGTGACCTAGGGGGATTTTGGGGCATATATTAGACTTATTTCAATGGATAAACTTAAACTTAGGGATATTATGAGGGATAGATGGAAGTTAGGGGGATAATGAGGGATAAATTAGAAGCACTGAATCTCTATACACTTCATAATTTTCAAAAAAAAAAAAGAAAAAAAAGTTTTACATTTATAATTTGATTGTTTGTCTGTATGCCGTATGCATATAGTGTTATTTATTTCTTATACTTACTGAGTGCGTAGAAAGTTCATTTCATTCAATTTTATCAATTTTCAGATCAAGATGATCCAGTTTTGGATAAGAAGGATCCAACCCCTTAATCGGATAAAAAAAAAAACTATATAAGCACATGTGACGAAAATTTATATTTTATAACAGAAAAAGTATTTATTTTGTTTTAACTCTATCTTACTAACCTAATGTATTGTAAATAGTGTTACAATATGGTGAAGGGATAGGTGGTGTATGTTTTGAATCTATAAATGCTTTGTTTATTGTATTTTCATTACTTAATTGGTGATTTGACAACTATAATCCCTCCAAGAGAGAGCAATGAATTCACACTATTTACTGTATCTTGATTATCATAATTTTAATTTGGATTTATAATAAAGTTATATCAATTTAGTTATGGTATAAAAAATTAATTTTATAAACGTAATAATCTTATACATTATCTAAATGTATCTATTATATTATATAATATATATATATATATCTTAATCAGCAAATAAAAGGTTTTTAATCGCTGCTATCTCTATGTAAACAAATTAAATTAAGTTTTATTATTTTTAGAAAAAAAAAACTATAAAATTAAAAAGATATATATTTGATTTTATATATGATTAACGAGAAATGGCTATTTGTCTTTAGCAATTAATTATTCTATTATTAAATACTTTGAACATAACATTTTATATTATCTTGAAAGTATAATTTATAATTTAAAATTGTTTTTACCTTAGTAAGACTTAATCTATACTCTTCAAGAAATTATTATTATTTATGTTTTAACTGTTAAATATTATTTATTTTTTTTAATAAAATTACAATATTATCTTCAAACTAATAGCACTTAGTATAATTAGGTCAAAAATTCAGAGACCTCTTGTAAATTATACTAGTAAAAATGTCTTCAAGAAAATGAAAATGTTTTAAACATTTAGAATATGTTTGAGATCAATATTGGACTATTTTTTTTGACTTTCCATTTAAAATCATGCAAGAATGAAATAATAATAATTTTTTGAGGAATTCAAATTTTATTCATTCCAGTGGAGTTAAAACTTTTGGTCTCTCATAATTAAAAAATAAACCAAACAAATGAAACAAGGAAATAATATATATTCGCAAAAATTCTCATAAAAAATTTGAGAAACTACGTAACTATGTGCAATTGTTTTTTATCAAGTATGTAAATGTCTTGACAAAAAGTAAAAATTATAATTTATTCAAAAACTATGTTGACATATTTACGATTACTTTAAAAAGAATGTTGATATATTTATGAAATTAATCCAATACTGTTGATGCTTCACTTGAGATTCCCTAATAAATTTTGATTAAGGATGCATATCGACTGAACTAAACTAAAACTGAATAGAAATAATTTTTCAAATCGAACATTAAATTGATATAACTTTGGTTGACACCGGACTAGACTGAAAATTTTCTGTTCAATATGATCTTAAATAGAAGTATATCTTATAAAAAGTATTATTTATATATTTTAATATTTTAATTTTAAAAATAAAAAAACATATATATATTATTTATATATTAATGTTTTAACATTTAAATTGCATAATATATACAAGACAGATATATATTATTTATATATTTTAGTTTTAACATTAAGAAAATAATCAATCCATATTGGACTAGAAAGAAATTTTCAATATGAAAATTTTTTAAGCATGGTCTAGATCGAACTTACTAGTCTGTGTAACGACCCCGAAAATTCCAAAAGTGATAAATTATAAATTTAGTGCGGAAGCGAAATAATAAATTAGGATTTACATTTCTTACACAATAACTAAAAGTACCAAATAACTAAAGAAATAAATTAAAAGTAAACAAACTGAACGTCATACTCGCAACCCTCTTGTGGATCGGACTCTGGATCCCGATCCTCTTGATCTAAAATGGTTAATTGAAAGAGTGAGTTATACTAACCCAGTAAGAATTTCACGCTACTCACCGACACAGAAATGGAGCTTCTTGATTTAAGTAAATTTGTTTGTCATAAATAAAATCATTTACCACATACTTACCGTAGCGATATTACCAAAAACAACCTATAGAGTCAACAATATAACACATATCATAATTTCATATACGATCAGTCGGAACAACAACATTCCTTTTTATCAGTTTACTGGTATCCATGGGGGTCCATAGGGATGTCCCCACTACGCGTGAACCCTCTTTTTTACATTTTAAAATTAACAAGCCGTCACCATATCTAGTCCAATATGAGTGCCAAAAGATACAATCTCTTAATACCACGTCCGGTATGAGGCTAAAACAAGCCATCCCCATACCCTATCTGGTATGAGGCAATGTTCACAGTAGGGTTCCCTATGTACCCGGTCCATCCACCATCTTCCAAGATATCCAGTAAAGCTGTCATTTCATTCATTCACTTAATCAAACAATTTCCCTTTTTCTTTTAATTTCCAGTTTCCCAATTCAACATAGTCGCACAAAACAAGCAAAACATGCATCAAAGAAATACAATTGCATCATCATACCAATTTCAGTGTATTATCATGCACTCAAAAATTATAAAATCAGGCAATCAGTTAAACATAACAAACAATAGTAAATAACCGGTTCCGGCTCCATTAGTAACTTGTAATTAATTATGAATGTTTTCTAATTTTCACAAAATGTCATATTATTTAAAATTAAACTTCAATTCCATAACAAGGAATAAGGTGACGGATTCTTACTCAAATTGATGTCTGAAATGCTAAACTTTTGACTGCGTCTATTGATAGTCCCCGGGTTCCTTGAATTTTTCTTCAGAAATTAAAACGCGCTTCAAGTATATAGAAATATATCAAAAAATCCAAAATCAGCATTAGGAACCTTTTTGGCCAATTTTCAGATTCTGGCATGGCAGCACCGCTGTGCTCTGGCAACGGCACTGCCGTCTGCGGCAACAATTTGCCTCGGGTTGGCTGTTTTCGATTGTTTTTGACCAAATTCGGCCGGTTTTGTATCAATCCCTACAAGAAAACATGTTAAAAAACCTCGGTTGGTCGAAAAAAGTCAAAAAACTAAAACTTACCGGCAGTGGGGTTCTCCAGTGCGGCAGCTCCGCCGGCTCACCTCGCGGTTGGGTATTTTTGTAACACCCAAATAAAAAAATAAAAATTTTATTTATTTATTTTTATTTATTATTTATTTATTTGATTTTTTATTTAACTTAATTTAATTTAATTCAATGAAAATATAAATAATAAAAATAATAAAATTTGGTAAAAATATTATTTGGACTTAATTGAAATTGATTTTGGAAAAAATGGGTGAAATTTTGGATTCTGTGAGAGTTTTTGAAAAGAAAATCGAAAATCGGGGGGTCAAAACGCAATTTAGAAAAGTTGTGCCACGTCAGCACCACGTCAGCAGCCACGTCAGCGGCCCGGTCAGCAGCCACGACCAACCAGAACGCACCGCGTGGCAAGGCAACACTGACCAGGGAACGGGCCACGTGGGCGATCCGCGTGCGCGCGATCGGACGGCCCGGATCCGTTCCCCCGCACACGGACGGCCCAGATCAAACGTGCGCACGGACGTCCCAGATCCAAGCGCACGGAAGGCCCAGATTCAATCAGGCACGGACGGCCCAGATTGCATCACGATTGGATGGTCCAGATTCAATCTTGATGGACGGTCAAGATTAAAAGGCAAAGGGTATAAATACCCCCACCCACACCTGACCAAAGAAACCCTAGCCACCAGTGCTCGCCGGAGAAGAAGAACCAGACGCCGGAGGAGCCGGCCACCGCCACCCGCCGCCGCACCGGGGAAGTTTCCGACCGTCGATCAAGGTAATTTTTCTCCCCCTTGCTCGTTTTTCGACGTTGAGTCCGCCTATGGCCAAACCGGAGCCAAACATCAAAACGCGACTCACGCCGGAGGAGCTGCCGCACCCGAGAGCACTGCCGCCGGTAAGTTTTAGTTTTTCGTGATTTTTTGGCCCACCGAGGGCCCTAGAGTTGTCCTATCACAGGGACCAATACAAGCGTAGCCGAATTCGGCCGAAAACGGCCAACCCGGGGCGAATCGCCGCCGCAAACGGCGGCGCCGTCGCCGGAGCACAGCGGAGCCGCCGTGCTGGAATTGCGATATTGGCCGAAAGGGGCCCTAGGTCTAATTTGGGATTTTTTGGGACACATGCAGGTACCAGTAGTGTGTTTCAGTTCCCCAGAAAAAATTCAGAAAAAATTAGGGACAGCCTGTAGGCGCACTGTAGAGCCGTATTCAGACCCCGAAACAAGTAAGGACCCCTCACCCTATTTCCTATCCCGGTATTAAAGCTAAATAAATAATTAAACTGTACTGTGTGACTTTATAGATGTATAATTGATTTAGGTTGCCAATGGAGCCCGAGTCTGATACTGTGTATGTCTATTATTGTTTGATTTAATTTCCAGTATTAAATGCAGTATGATGGTTGATGTAATTATATTATGGTCCCGTATGCATGAATCATGGTTTCCTTATTATGGTCGGTATTATGCTTAACCCGATACTGTGTTGTCTTGTTTGGTGTCCATTACTGGTTTACATGTTGTGTGTGTTTGGTTGATTGAAATCAATAAAAATATCAAAAAGGTTATGTGAATTGATAGTGAATAATGTGGACAGCTTGACTAGATATCCTGGGAGATGGTGGACGGACCGGGTCCGTAGGGAACCCTATTGGGAACGTGGTCTCTCATACCGGACGGGGTATGAGAACGGCCCGTTTCACCCTCATACTAGACGGGGTATTGAGGTTCATGGTTTTGGTGCCCATACCGGACGGGGTATGGGGACGGCTCTGGAATCAGGTTATAAATGTTAAGGGTTCACGGGTAGCGGGACCCCTATGGATCCCCATGGATACTAGTAGGCTAGTAAATGAGGAAAATATGTTATTCAATGATTGAAATGCAAATGCGTTGTAAGTATTATGTTATACAGTTCATATGATTTCATGATGATGATAATGTCATTGCTTTCATATGTTGTTTTATGGATCTCATCAAGGAAAGTGTACAGTAAAGGTTTTTATGTTAATAAACGAGTTTATTATAAATTATGCTCCATTAATCTTTTTGTATTTTCTACCCACCTTTACTTCCGTGGCGGTGAGATAGTGTGATGTCTTTACTGGGCTGGTGTAACTCATTCCTTATTTAACTATTTCAGATCAGGAAGACGTTGTTCCCGAGCCCGTTCCGCAGGAAGACGGCGAAGGGGACCCCTAAAGACTCCGTAGTTATATTTATAGTTCTTATTTTTGAGTATCTCTTTTAGTTAGTTTGTTCTTTTACATTTTGAGCACGTTTTTGGTTTTAGTGTAAGGGATGTTAATCAAAATTTTTATTACGCTTCCGCATTTGACATTTTTAATACACATATTTCATTCTAAATTTCCGAGGCCGTTACAGTTTTACTTCGATCAACCTGTAGAGAAGGAAACGCTGATTACAATGGTGGAAAAATTATACAGAACGGGAATCGAAAAAGGTTTCATCAGAGGCAATTTTTACATTTTTCTACGGTGGTGCCACCGGACTTTGCCTGTAGTTTCTGACCAATCCGTCAGTTTTTTTGCTTCGATTTGGCCATGGGGGTGTTTAAAATTGAATTTCTAGCAAAAGAAAAAAATTTTGCTTCTTTTTGCAGTCGGAAGTGGCTCCGGTACGGCGTCGGCGGTCGACTTCCTTCCCGGCGGCTGGGTCTTCTTCTCCCACCGGGAGGGGGGGAGGGTTTGGCGGCTAGGGTTAGGGTTTGGTGTGAAGAGGATTATTTATATCCGTCCCTTTCTGAGATAGACCATCTGATCACGATTAAATAAGAAGTGAATATGGACTGTTTATCGTGATCTGATCTGGACCGTCTTATCGCGTTTAAATAAGAAGTAGATCTGGACCATTCATCGCATTTAAATCTGACCATCTGATCGCATATGGGGAGAGAACGGATCTGGGCCATCCGTGCACGTGGGAGCGAATCTGGACTGTTCGATCATGAGCACGCGGATCGCTAACGAGGCCTCCTGTGTGGCACCGCGTCAGTGTAGCTTGTCATGCGACGCACTCCAGTTCGTTGGGGCTGCTGACTGTACGTTCTATGTGGTGTACTTTTTTTAAATTTTTTTTTTACCCTCAGTTTTCGATTTTTCTTTCAAAAACATCTCCATAACCCAAATTTTTACCATTTTTTCCCAAAATTATTTTCAATTTCATACTTCATTTAATTTTCTTCATTTTTACCTTAAATAAAAATTAAAAAAATTTTGAAAGTTATTTTTATTAATTAATTTTAACTACAATTAAAATTAATTAGGGCATTACAGTCTGATTCAATTTTCTAGTCCATATAAGATAATGTTCACTCCTAATCATGATCCACTTGTTCTATTTTGTTAAAGATAATATGTAAATGTTCTATTAAATGGGTGTATATCTCAAAAGTCTTTACATTATTCAAATGTGTTTAAATCTTTATACTAAGTCTTTTATGGAAAAAGAATTTGTACTTTCATAAATTATTATCAATAATGATATGTCTAATACTGTTAAACAAATATTTAAATTGATAATAATATGATACCTAAACATCAAATTCTAAAAGCATACGTACTTCAGAAGCTCATGTCCTAGTTACAATAATTGAAATTGGTTCATGTAGTATTTTGTACTGAAATGAAACATGTACTTTCAATTTTTTTTAAAAATAAACCCTTATCACAAACGATTGATGTTTACACGGACAACAATGTAATCACTTGGAAATCAAATTCTAAATTAGCATTTAAAGTGGGAGATAAGTGTATGCTACATTGACCAATATAATTATACACACACACACACATATGTTTTATACAAATTTTACATATATATATATTTATATTAGTTAAATTATAAGTTAAGTATAAATAATAGTACAAAAATATTTATATATACGTACACATTACCCTTAAAAAATTTTGACCACCATCATCTCAACCTCCTCTCATTTATCCAATGGCCATGACCCTTCGAGGAAGCCAAGTTGGATAAGCCTTTGTATATGTAGTGTTTTTTTTTTCCTTTTTATATCATTGATGATGACATTTATAAGCTTTTATCAAGCAAGCATATTTACAAGTGTTAAAAATTAAAAAAATGAGAAAAAAAATTAAAAATGACAAATAATGCAAAAATTAGGGGAGAATCAAAAAGTAGGAAAATGACTGGTGATATCAAACCGTGGTTCAATCTTTTGTTTTTCTTGTGATACACTAGTTGTTTGAGTGGTTCATCCTTGTATCATCCAATAGTAAAGGAAACAAACATGTACTTGGTTTCTTCTACCTCATATCATTCATTTAGTTGTTGTAACTTGTAGAGATTAAGACGTCTAGTGTATGTTAAACTCAACTTATCAAAAAGTGTAGTATTAGCAATATTGATACAACTACTTCAATCAATCATTAGACTATATATATTCTTGTTCAAAAACAATGAGTATAGAAGTTGTTTTTCTTATCTTCCCTTTGATTGACTGGTCTTTCCTCTAATACATCACAAGAATCAACCTCTTCCACTTGGATTCGAATTTTTGCTCTTGATGAATTATGAGTTCTTTGCCTTACTTCCACAAGATTAGTTCTAAAATCTCTCGTTGTTCTATTAAGGTTTGTAAGCTCTCTTTGGATAGCTTCCATATAGAACTTCATATCAAACTAACATTTTTTGCATTATCTTGAGATATCATAAAACCTACAAGAAAAGGTTATAAAGAAAATAATTCTACCTAACACTCCATCACATGTTTCACTCTCGTGTTTCACTCAAAGTTGGTTTTTGTCCTCTTCTGGAGCTCACACTATTAAGCTTTTATCTCTCAATCTCCTTCCCTCAAGTTGAATACCATAACTGAATTCTCTCGAATCAATGTAATCAAACTTTATTTTATGAGACTTAAAGAAATCATAGGGAAAGAAAATTATAAAGTAATTCCGAAAATAAAATATTTTAAACACACAAATTAAGGGGTGCACGTTTGTGTTTAATACTAAATAACTAGGATGCAATTAGTTACTTAGTAATATAACAACAAAAACATAATAAAAAAAATTAAGAGTACGAGAAATACAATATGGATAAGTTGTAACACCCAAAAAAAAATTATTTTTTTTATTTTTTTTATTTAATTTATTTTAAATTGTATTAGAATTTTAGTTTAATTTTGTATATATTTAATTTATAAGATTTTAATTTAATTTAATTTAATGAAAATAAAAATAATAATAATGATAAAATATGGTAAAATTATTTTTGGATTTAATTGAAATTGATTTTGGGAAAAAGGGGTGAAAATTTGGATTCTGGGGGTGTTTTTGAAAAGAAAATCAGAAACCGGGGGTCAAAACGCAATTTAAAAAAATTGAGCCACGTCAGCAGCCCCGGCCAACTAGGACACGCCGCGTGGCAAGGAATGCTGACGCGGGACGGGGCCACGTGGGCGATCAACGTGCACGCGATCAGACGGCCCAGATCCGTTCCCGCACGCACGGACGGTACAGATCAAATGTGCACACGAACGGCCCAGATCTCACGCGTACAGACAACCCAGATTCAATCAGGCACGGATGGCCCAGATTGCATCGCAATGAACGGTCCATATTTAATCCCAAATAAATCGCGATCGGATGGTACAAATTAAATCTTGATGGATGGTTGAGATTAAAAGGAAAACGGTATAAATAACCTCACCCACACCCAACCACAAAACCCTAGCCACCAGTGCCTCGCCGGAGAAGAAGAACCAGACGCCGGAGGAGCCGATCGCCGCCACCCGCCGCCGCACCGGAAAATTTTCTGACCGCCAAACGAGGTAAATTTTTTCCTTTTGGCTCGTTTTTCGATGTTGAATCCGCCTATGGCCAAATCGAAGCCAAGCCACCAGCTAATCAGCCGGAAAATACAGCCGAAGTCCAGCGGCGTCGCCGCGACTTCCCTCTGTTTTTGCCTCCGATGAGGCCCTTCCCGGTCTCTGTTCGATGCAATTTTTATACCACTGTTATCACCGTCCTTTTCTCTACAGGTTGATCGGAGCAAAACATCAAAACGCGACTCATACCGGAGAAGCCGTCGCACCCGAGAGCACCGCCGCCGGTAAGTCTCGATTTTTTGTGATTTTTTGGCCCACCGAGGGCCTTAGGGTTATTTTATCGTAGGGACCTATGCAAGTTTGGCCGAATTCGGCCGAAAACGGCCAACCCGAGGCGGATCGCCGCCGCCGTGCTGGAATTTCAACATTGATCGAAAGGGGGCCCTAGGTCTGATTTGGGATTTTTTGGGACACGTGCAGGTACCGGTAGTGCATTTCAGTTTTTCGGTAAAAATCTAGAAAATTGAGGGACAACCCGTAGACGCACTGTAGAACCGATTTCAGACCCCGAAACAAGTAAGAATCTCTCACCCTACCTCTTATCACGGCATTAAAGTTTAATAAATAATTAAACAATATTTTGTGACTTTATAGATATGTATAATTGATTGAGGTTGCCAATGGAGCCTGAATCTTATACATTGTTGGTCAGTTATTGTTTGATCCATTTTTCAGTATTAAATGCAGTATGATATTTAATGTATTTATTTTATGGTCTTGTATACATGAATCATGGTTTCTTTTATTATGGTTTGTATTATGGTGAACTCGATAGTGTGTTGTCTTATTTGGTGTCAATTACTGGTTTACATGTTATGTATGATTGAATGATTGAGACTAAGGAAAATGGCAAAAAGGTTAAGTGAATTGATAAATGGATAATGTGGACAGTCTGACTAGATATCCTGGGAGATAGTGGACGGACCGGGTCTGTA